>NC_141152.1:45026912-45326912 GCF_053477565.2 Lygodium microphyllum
GATTGGTAGGGTTTGAGATTGTTTGAAAGCTTATTGAGTGATTTTTGATGGTTTGAAATGGTTTTGGTCTGAGTTATGTGGTTCTGATGCTTTCTATTGACCTTCTGTAACTCTCTGTTGAGCTTCTGTGAGCCTCTATAGACCTTCTGTATGCTTCTGTATGTGTTCTGTTGGATGAGAGTGTAGCTTGGGAAAGTTTTCTAGCCTTGGAAAGAGGTGAATACAAGTGCAAAAGAGCTAAAAGAAGTCAAAGAAGTAGCTGCTGAAGACTCAAGTAAAGACTTGAGTGAAGTGACAGTTGTGAACTATGAAGAGTCACTGTAGTGGCTCTGATGCCTCTTCATATCAGACATACCTCTTGGGAGGTGCATCCACGACCTAAGAAGGATTATTGAGGGTTATTATGAGAGTATTGTAGTGAGGATATGATGTACTATTGATGGAGAGAGAGAGAGAGAGAGAGAACCAGAGATAGCCAATTCTATCAAAACAGTGTGATTGTATATGAGAGATTGAGACTATGAAGATATTGAAGATGGATAATATGTGATTGATTTCCATTCAAGGATGGTGTATTCCTTTGTGTTCTTTTTTCTATTGATGGATTTTGTGAAGATGTTGAAGATTATAGTTGATTCTATCCAATCCGTGGGAGATATTTACTATGATGCTACGTGAAGAATTGTTGTTTTATTTGTTTTGATGATCAAAAGAATGAAATAAAAGCTTGTTGATGTTACAAGATAGATTTTCTTGCAAGAGAATTCCCTTTTCCTTGGTGTTCCTCTTGGGGCTCCAAGTTCGTCTACTGAACATGCTATTTTCAACATCACTAAGCTTGATGGTACAAATTACTCTTATTGGAAGAGCCAGATTTGGCAGGTGTCGGTGCAAAAATCGCATATCAAACCTTTGAGGTTGAGTGGCCATCCGCCTACAACTATGCCAGATGAGGAATGGCTTGAGCTTGATGAGTTATGCAAGTCCACTATTGTATTATCTCTCACAGAACAGGTTCATTACAATGTATCTAAGGAAGAACAGAGTGCATGGTAGCTGTGGGATAAAATCAAGAATCTCTATGACAAGAAAAGTATAGCAAGTCAGATGTATTGGCTGAAGCAGCTTATGGACCTATGCATGAAGGAGAATGTGACCATGTCTGCTCATTTGAGCCAGTTCCATGCTATACTCAAGAACTTGACTTCGCAGGACATTACTTTTGCACAGGATGTCACTCCTCTTTTCTTGCTTGGTACTCTTAATGAGTCATGGGATGTATTCCACACTGCATTATGTGCCTCTACTACTACCTTGAAATTATTTGATGTTGAGAGTGCTCTTCTGCAACAGCAGGAAGAGGTTAACCATAAGAATTTGGATGCCTCTTGTATGTCACATGCTATGATAGTTAGAGGTAGGAATGATGGATATGGAAAGCATGGCAATGGCAGTGGCAGTGGTCGTGGATGGGATTCTCAGAAATCTTGGTCCAAGTCTCATGGGAAGTCACATAGCAAATCCCGTGGTAGGAATACAGATGTTACTTGTCACCATTTTGGGAAAAAGGGCCATATTAGGCCACAATGCCATGAATTGCGCAATGAAAGGCACAAAGATAAGGGGAAAGACAAAGTGCAGGACAAGTCTTCTGATCGCAGCATAGTGCCTGCAAAGTCCAGTGTTAAAATTGAAGAGATCAATGTTATGCAGCTTGAGGATGTTGATGATGATGATCATATCCTTGCAGCTTCTTCTAGTGCTTCGTAGATGACAGAGATAAACTCTATGTATGCACAGTGTTGGCTCTTGGACTCAGGTGCGTCCTTTCATGTGACACCTTGCCGAGAGTGGTTTCATTCATACCGTACTTTTTCAGGTTCTGTGCGCTTGGGATATGACAGCTCTCTTGATATTGTGGGTATTGGTGATGTTAGGCTGTAGTTTCCTTCTAGCAGCAGCTTTGTTATGCAAGATGTACGTCATGTACCTACTTTGACACGCAGTCTCATGTCAGTTGGATAGCTTAATGACACAGGATATCATGTATGATTTGGAGACTCTGCATGAAAGATCACTCGTGGTGGGCAGACTTGCGATTGCGAGAGGTACCAAGGTTGGCAGCCTCTATCACTTGATTGTATCCGCTTCTTCACTTGATCATGTTTTATCTGTGGGTTCTATCCCACATGTATCTCTTTGGCATGCCCGTTTGGGCCATATGTCTTTGAAGGGAATGAAAATGCTTTCTGGTTTGCAGTACTTACCACCCCTTGATTATGCATGTTTTGATTCATGTGAGAATTGTCTTTATGGCAGGAAAACTAGGTCTACGCATAAGAAGTCTGGTAGGCCACGCATGAGTAAGCCCTTGGCATTGGTACATTCGGATGTCTGTGGGCCCATGCCTTGTTAGTCTATGGGTGGTGCCAAGTATTTTGTTACTTTCATAGATGATTTTTCACGAAAATTTTGGGCTTATCCCATTAAGTTGAAATCCAACTGTGTTTCAGAGATGGCTTGCATTGGTTGAGAACCAGTCTGGGTATAGGCTAAAATGCCTAAGGATAGATAATTGGGGTGAGTATGTCTCACGTACTTTTGAGCAGCTATGTGATGAGAGGGGTATTAAGTGTTAGTTGACCACCCCCTACACCCCCCCAAGAATGGTTTGGCTAAGCGGATGAACCAAACCATCTAGGAGCGTGTACGCAATATGCTTAGCCATGCAAGCCTACCACAAAGCTTTTGGGCTCAGGCAGTTAGTACATATGTGCATATCATAAACAGATCACCTTCTAGTGGTTTGGATTTCTAGGTTGCCGAGGAGGTATGGACTGGAAAACCTCCCTCTTATGCGCATCTCCGTGTCTTTGGATGTGAGGCATTTTGCCATGTGCCCAGGGTCAAGAGAAGTAAGCTGGATCCTAAGAGTGTCAGATGCATTTTCCTTGGTTATGGGGATGCAGGTGAGATGGGTTACTGTCTCTGGGATCCACATGCACGGAAAGTCATCCGCAGTCATGATGTAGTCTTCCATGATGACAAGATGCATAGGCAACCTGAAAGAGTTGTTGAGATCCGCAGGGTCATATTTCAGGAGGAGCCGAGAGCTCTTGCAAAGCCAGTTGGACAGCCTATAGCTGTAGCAGATGCTCATGGTCATGGTGTTGGACAGGCAGCTGGGCAGGAAGCAGAGCCTGCTGTGAGATGGTCTACTAGAGATAGACGTCCACCTGATAGATTTTAGCCCTCGATGCATTATGTCTTGGTTACAAATGTAGGAGAGCCTTTCACTTATGATGATGAGGCTATGCGCAGGGGTGACAGTCACTCCTGGGAGAGGGCTATACAATCTGAGATAGACTCCTTGCATAAGAATGACACTTGGGATTTGGTTTCCTTGCCTAGGGGCAAGAAGGCTTTGCCATGCAAGTGGGTGTACAAGTTGAAAAGTACCCCTGGACACCCCAAGCCGACATACAAGGCTAGATTGGTAGCAAAGGGTTTTAAGCAGGAGCATGGTGTGGACTTTGATGAGGTCTTTTCTCCTATGGTTAATATGACCACCATGCGCTTAGTCTTGGCTTTGGTTGCTCAGCTTGACTTGGATATATATCAGATGGATGTCAAGACGGCTTTCTTACATGGGGACTTGCATGGTGAGATTTATATGGAGCAGCCTAAGGGCTTTGCAGAACCTAGCGGCAGGGAGCACCTAATGTGCAAATTGAAGAAAAGTCTTTATGGCTTGAAGTAGGCACCTATGGAGTGGTATCATAAGTTTGATGCCTTTATTCAGTCATCACAAGGCTACAGCAGGAGTGCTATGGATCCATGTCTTTACACAAAGAAAGCACGTGATGGTTCTTTATTGATTTTGGTACTCTATGTGGATGATATGCTAATAGTAGGGAAAGCTCATGATGAGCTAGATGCTCTTAAGGCTCAGCTCAAGAAGAGATTTGAGATGAAAGATCTGGGACATGCCGCTCACATCCTTGGTATGCGCATTAGACGCTACAGGCATCAGGGACTCCTCTACTTGTCACATAGGGAGTACATTAATAAAGTCCTTGAGCGCTTCCGCATGCAAGACGTAAAGCCTATTGGCTGTCCATTGCCTTCTTATGTGAAGGTATCACAGGCTGATTGTCCGCAGACAGATGAGCAGAGGGCCGAGATGGCCAAGATTCCCTATGCATCCGCAGTGGGCAGTTTTATGTATGCCATGATAGCCACTCGTCCAGATATTGCCTTTGCAGTTGGTGTTGTGGCACGCTATATGGCTATACTTGGCAAGAAGCATTGGGATGCCATGAAGGGTATCATGAGGTACCTGAAGGGCACTGCAGATATATGCATATGCTATGGCAGCCAACCAGGGTACAGGAGTCGTGGGGTACACTGACTCTGATTATATAGGGCATGCAGATAGTAGAAAGTCCACTTCCGGCTATGTATTCACATATGCTGGAGGTGCTATTTCTTGGATGTCCAAAGTGCAGAAATGCACAGCCTTTTCTACTATAGAGGCCGAGTATGTTACAGCCACTGAGGCTTGCAAGGAGGCCATTTGGTTGGGTCGTTTGGTTGTGCTGACCTTGGTATTGATGCTATCCCTACACAGCATTCAAATTCTATGAGTGCTATTCAGTTAGCCAAGAATCTGGTCTTCCATGCGAAGACGAAACACATTGAGGTGCGGTATCACTTCATATGTGGGGTCGTTGAGGACAAGTCTGTTGATCTTGTCAAGATCTCTACTGACCAAAATCCTGCAGATCTGCTCATGAAAAGCCTCTCTACATAGCGCTTTGCCTTCCTCAGGAGGTTGATGGGCATGGGATGAGATGGCGTCCCTCCCTCATCCTGTTGTACATGTGTACATGTTGTACTGTCTTTTTCTTTTTCTTTTCACTCCTCACTAGGGCAGGTTCACCTTTAAGTGGGAGGTTGTTGGGGATAAAGGCGCCTCTGCCTAGCCGCCCGTGTATTACTACACTGACAGTCACTGCCACTGCACACTGCAGGTGGCGGGCGCCCGTCATCGTCACTTTATTCTTTATTCTTTTAGTGACAGTTTGAATAAAGGAAGGCCAGGTCACACATTGTGACTGTTGGAGTTCCCATTTCTTGTCTCTCTCTTTCTTGCTTATTACTCAGATAAATAATGCAACCTTATTTTTCCTTAAAACCTCTGAAATTGTAGCTTAACTTTAGCAATGGGAAGAGAGTTTTATTTGAGAGTTGTTTCAATAAACTAAGCGATAGATAATTTGAGTATTGAACTCTATTATTGACGCTATATAAACTCATAAAATTTAACTTGCGAATTGCTAAAAATTTCCCAGAATCTCGCACCCACAATAATTCCCAACGAAGCTCAAGAGAAAAGGAATCTTTTGAAGCAAGTCAAACCTCCGGAGTTTGACAGGAAAGGCAAAAATGTGGAAGACGATGCAGAGATTTGGATCAAATCTATGGAAGATTATTTTACTGCTGCTGGAACTATCCCAGCCAACCAAGCCATGATAGCTAAGCTAAAATTAATTGGCGAAGCTCGACTTTGGTGGAAGCAGTGGTGCCGAGACCAAGGTGTCCTTGAAAATACCATTACTTGGGATTTGTTGAAAAAAGCTATAAGAGGAAGGTATTTACCTCCAGCTTATCGCACCCAGAAGATGAATGAGTTCTTCAATTTGAAGCAAATGGGACTAACCTTGGAAGCATACTACTCCAAGTTTGTTTCTCTTCTTAAATATGCACCCCCCATGGATACTATTCAACAAGTGTACAAGTTTTGCAATGGGCTAAATTATTCTCTCTGAACACTTGTTTGGATCAATGTACCCTATAGACCTCCATGATGCTTTGATTCAAGCTTCTCCTATTGTGCGGGAAGTATGATCAAAGCCTAACAACAATAAGTTCTGGAGCTACAATAACTAGAACAAAGGAGGATTCAAAGGTCAAGCAAAAAGAACCCAAGGCCAATTTTACCAAAGAGATAAGAAAAATGAAAAATCCAACGCATTTGGAAATTTTATTCCTACCCAGGGAAACAAGGATGGTCTTAGGTGCTTCCACTGTAATGAGACAGGATATTTTAGGAGAGATTGTCCAAATCTTGGTAGGAACCATTACCAAGGCCAATTTCAAGGTCAGGGTAGAGCTGTCTAAGGCCGTAGCCATGTAGCTATGGCAAGAGGAAGAACATCAAATATTACCCTAAAAGAGACCAATAAGGAGGAAGACCCTACTATGGAAGAAGATATTGAAAGAGTAACTGTTCATGCTACAATCCACACGAAAGGACCAAATCGCCAATATTCGGTAATACAGACATCGACTAGTCACCAAGGTAAATCATTTAAAGTTTTGATTGACTGTGGAAGTACACACTCATTTATTTCACCCAAGTGTACTAAGAAGTTAGGAATAGATACAGTAAATGCATCAAAGCTGCTTGTGGAATTAGCAAATGGAAAGGGAGTACTTTCTACACAGCAAACTACCAAGGTAGAGTTTAACCTAGGAGAAAACCTTTCAAGTATAAGGTTCAGAGTAATGAACTTAGGAGCCTATGAATGTTCACTAGGAATGGATTGGTTGATTCCCAATGATGCTCATATCCATTGTGGAAAAGGTCAAGTCACATTTCAAGATTTGAATGGTGAAATAGCAACTACACAAGGTGGAAACCTAAAGTTCAATTAGCAAAAGCTTCTCGAATTGTGAAAGGCTTGAAGAAGGAATTACATGTTTACTTGATCAAGCTTAACAAGATAAATCAAGACAGTCAGGCAGAAGAAGAACCATCCTAGTTAAAAGAGTACATGGACATATTTCTTGAAGAGCTAACTGAGTTACCTTCGAAAAGAGAAGTTGATCATGAGATCAAACTTGTTTCAAGAGCCGCTCCAATGGCAAAGAGACCTTACAAAATGTCTATTCCTGAAGCCATCCAACTAAAATAACAACTCAAGCAACTGCTAGAACAAGGGTATATCCAGTCAAGTAGTTCACCATGGGAAGCCCCAGTATTATTCCAAAAGAAGAAAGATGGAACTCTCAGTCTTTGTATCGACTACCGAGGGCTAAACCAAGTAATAGTAAAGAATAAGTACCCAATCCCAAGGATAGATGAGCTTCTTGATCATCTACAAGGAGCAAAGATCTTTTCTAAGATTGATCTTTGGTCAGGATATTATCAAATTAGAGTCAAGAATGAAGATATTTCAAAGATTGTCTTCAACAAAAAATACGATCATTTTGAATTCATCTGATGTCATTTGGGTTGACAAATGCTCCAACTACCTTCAACAGGTTAATGCATGACATTTTTAGACCTCATCTTGATGATTTTGTTATTGTATTCTTTGATGACATCCTAACTTATTCTAAGGAGGAAGAAGATCATGAACCACATCTTTGCATTGTCCTAGAGACAATGAGAACACACAAGTTGTATGACAAGAAGAAGAAGAAGAAGTGTGCCTTCTTGAAAAGGAAGATTGAATACTTGGGATTCATAGTGTCTAATGAAGGTATATCAGTAGATCTTGCCAAGGTCAAGGATATTCAAGATTGGCCACCCCCAACCACTATCAAAGAAGTGAGAAGTTTTCTAGGTCTAATAGGATGGTATAGGGTATTCATCAGAAACTATGCTCAAATTGTAGCACCTCTTACAAAATTACTCAAGAAGCAAGTTGCCATTAATTAGACGCCAATTGAACAGTCTAGCTTTGAGCAACTAAAGCATAGTTTGGTAACTGCTCCTATCTTAAGGCTATCTGACTTAAGCAAGGAATTTGAAGTTGTCATAAATGCCAGCTCTCTTGCATTGGGATGTGTACTAATGCAGGAAGGACATCATGTAGCTTACTCTTCAAGAAAATTGAAAACCCATGAGCAGAAATATGCTACTCATGACCTAGAGTTGTTATTGTGATTCATGCTCTCAAATGAGACATTACTTGCTTAGAAATAAGTTTTCCTTAGTCACAGATCATAAAAGTATTAAGTGGATTTTTACTCATGTTGATCTTAATGTGAGGCAACGACGTTGGATCGAGATTCTACAAGAGTATGACTTTGAAATTAAGTTCAAACCCGGTAAAGAAAATGTAGTAGCAAATGCCCTTAGTCATAAAGCCTTCCTTAATACTCTTATCACTAAAGAACCATCTAGGGCAAAAACTCTGGCTACAATGGTATCAATGCCAACAAATCCTATCATCGAGTTGACCAAGGACGAAGCAAATAAGGACCCAGACTATCAACAATTGTTTTGGGAAGTTCAGAATAAGGAACAAGATCCCAAACTCAAGACTAAGTATCAAGAATTCTCTATAGATGAAGACGAATGACTTGTTTATTTCAGAATGAGACTATGCATTCCTTCAAGTCAAACTCTCAAGAGAAGGATACTTTGGGAAGCACATGATTCTCCTTTTTCAGGACACCCAGGGTATGCAAAAGCCCTTAATGCTGTCAAGAAAAGTTATTACTGGTAAAAACTCAAGGATGATGTACTTAACTATGTCACTGAATGTCTAAATTGCCAAAGGGTAAAATCTGAATGTGTCAAGTTACCAGGAAAACTCCAACCACTTGACATTCTCCAAATGAAATGGGAATTTATTAGCACCGACTTTGTAGTTGGGTCACCTTTAGTACAAGGAGGATATAACTTAATAATGGTGATAGTAGACATGCTAACAAAGGTCGCTCATCTTATTCCAACAAAAACCAATTACAAAGCTTCAAATATCGCTAGAATTTTTGTAAAATAGTTTCTTAGGTTACATGGGTTACCTAAAAGGATCATCAGTGATCGTGATTCTCTTTTCACATCACACTTTTGGAAGAGTTTATTTGAAGCCATTGGAACCCAACTTTGTTTCAGTGATGCTTATCATCCACAAAATGATGGGCAGACAAAACGAGTTAATCAAGTAATTAAGGATATTGTGCGTGCATATTGCAGCAAGGAACCAAAATGGTGGATTCAGCATCTATCCTTAGTGGAATTTTTCTATAATGCCTCCTATCATCGAAGTATTCAGATGACTCCATTTCAAGCATATATGGTCAAGATTGTTGTATGCCACTTAATTTTTTCAATTCTACTCTAAGGGTAGAAGCCTTGAGAAAAATGTTAGAAGAAATGGATGATCAAATCAAGATTATCAGAGAGGATATTTAAGCTGCCAAGGACCAAAAAAAGGCACATGCTGATCTAAAAAGGAAAGAACAAATCTTCAAAGAGGGAGACATGGTCTTCATCCATGTCCATACAAAGAAGAGGTATTTGTCTTTAGGAGAATTTAAGAAGCTAAGTCTAAGATATTGTGGACCCTATAAGATTCTCAAGTGCTTAAGACCAAGCGCTTACAAGGTACAACTCCATGAGAATATAAAAATTACTAATGTATTTCATGTTAGCTTATTGAAAGCATACATAGCTAACCCTAACCATATCCTTGATGATTAACAAGTTGTAATACCTAGCCAAGGAGTCCTTGAGCTACAACCTGAGAGAGTTATTGATGTAAGGGAGAGAAAATTGAGGAGTAGAACCCTTAGAGAATACCTTGTCTAGTGGAAGGATTATGAAAATGCTCTTCATCAATAATACCCACAGTTTCTCTCAAGATGAAGACATCTTGATTTCTCTAAGGGGAGGAGGATGTAATATTTCCAAGCAATAAAAGTTACTTGGTTAGTTCAAAAGTTAGTTAGTCAATTAATAAGTTAGTAAGGTTACTAACTAAAGTAAAAAAAATTAACTAACATTAATAACTAACTAACATTAAAATAAATAAATAAAGAAAATCGAGAGTCGTAACTCGATATTTTTTATGAATTAACAATGACCGTAGCCACCCTTTACGAAAGTTACAACGTGAACAAGAGAGATGAGCTATATTAATCACTAATATTAATGTGTATAGTAAGGATGGTCTAAAAATATTGGATTTTTGGAAAAGACTAGAATATTTTAGATATTTTAGATATTATCGTTTTTTTTTAAAGATATGGAGATTTCTAGAACTGAATGTCATTTAAAAGAAAAGACAAGTGATGTGTTAGTTAGTTTGAATATATTTTTTTAAGAAAAAGAGAGAGAGAGATTGGCAAAATTGTGTGTGCTGCGATCCAGTCTACAGACAGAAAACAACACTTCGAACAGAGAAAAGAAGAAGGAGTGAATTGAGAGCTTTCTACACAAGTGTCTTAGGGTTTTACCCCCCTTTTGGAGCCAATGGAATCATCAGATTTATGATTTGAGCATCAAATCACTGATCTTTCCAAGATCTCCCTCCACAAAGAGCTTCTCTTCTCAGCCACAACCCTTCTTCTCCAATTCACTACAAATAAGAGGCATGGGGGGTAGTTAGGGAGACATAAGAAGACCCCGAGAGGCTACGATAGAGAGGTAGAGAAAGAGAGGTAGAAGGATACCCCTTCAAGAGGCTTTGAGAAGAAGCTTGAGAGAGAAAGAGCGAGTTAGCTCAATTCCCTTGTCTCGATCTTCAACTAAGCCATATTCTCTTATGCTCTCTCATCTCGAATCTATTCCACCTTCCTTATCTCTTGAACCACTCGTGTACGATGGCTCCAAAGCGACAAAGTGGAAAAACCATGGGGACCAACACAACTAGACAAGCAACGAGTATTGCCGATGATACGGGAGTGCTCGAGGTTGCCAGAGTTGCCACTACCAACGGAACATTGGGTGTGGCTAATGCAAGCATGAGTAAAGACAAAATTTCTAATGTCGTAATGCTGCCAAACTAGGTTATTCATTACTAGATTATTATTTTGCTATATAAAATAATTACATAAGATATTAGCTTCCATATTCTTCACTTACACGAATTGATAACTCATCTAGAAAACATATTAGTACAAGCATAAACAATTAATCCCTATGATTTGTAGCTAGATTAATTGATATTCTAAGTCATAGAATCATGTTAGAATTAATTGCCAAAGGTTATTGTACATATATCTTTATGTGCATTCGATATAGTTATGGTCAAATGCGACAAGGTTAAGAGTTGACTAGAGATGGTTATAGAAACTGATTATCTATTTAAGACTCCTATAAGTCATCTCGTTGAGTTATTGGCACAATTTATTTCTTTAAGGAATCTCGTTTATGTTGGGTAAGATAGTCCAAACGGAAAATTCATGCCTTGCTTAACATGCTATAAGAGATGTACCCAACACTTCTTTATGGGGAGGAAAATCCTCATTAGAATGTAAGGTTGCCTTAGGATAAAGTCTACCTTGGCTATGTGAAGCAATGAATTGTATGATGGGGTGATTGTCATTGCATCATTTGATATACATTTGAAAGGATTGTTTCTGTTTACCAGAATCTAGATCTCTGATTGAAATTATTGTCAAACAGAATAAATGAAGGATCGCACTAGGCTACCCTCAAGCTAGCCGGCGAGACCCTACTCCAAGGGGGTCATGATTATTGAGAGGCTTGGACGGGCTCTGTAGGCGAAAGGTTTGTCAATAGGAATAGTCTCGGACAGTAGGAAATGTAGGTGTTTGAGGGGGCTCTGGCTGTAAGTCCTGCATTCTTCTTAGAATCTGACGAGCCCCTTTGTGACCCAGGATGAGATCCTGGAACCCTAAATACTAGTTATGAGGGTGGAATCTTGGTGGATAGAATATCCTCGTGGAATTCTGTGTATCTTCCACTAGGATGGAAAGATGAAAACTATAATAAGCTTCCAATATAATAAAGAAGTTTGCTTTATTGTTCGAATTGTATGCATGTCAGTGAGATAAATTATATGGAGGAACCTGTGACTTAATGGACTATTTAAGAAAGCTAGTTGTATATGTTTCAATAAATGTGTTGTAGGTAACTAAAAAACTAAAGATGACCCATCATCAAAGGAAAGAGGGTGGGCGTAACCCCCGACGGGTCCATCCAATGGTAGGGTGGTTCCGGTTTGTTGGAAGCTTTTCTAAATCGGCAATTGAAATAGGAAGACAGTAAATTGACCAACTAGTCGTTAGGTAGAACCGACTTGCATTGTTTTCGGGAGATAGAATGGGATTTTGCCTTATGGGTAGAAGGGTTGACATACCGCATTTCCCTCCATCTTTCATTCTCTTTGAGCCAATTGCAATGATAAGTCTGCTTCGGATCAAGTAATCCTGTAAAAAGTGGGACTCGAAATTACTGACGCTAGCTGGCTGCTAGGAGACCCATCCAATTTTAGGAATCTGAAACTTCAGGTCAATCCTAGTGGATTTGGGGCCGAAACTCTCCCGTTGCGAAGTAGACTCAGTAGGGCCTAAGTGACAAACCCCGTGATGTTCCAAGGGAGCACCAGGAGGCATCATTTTCGGAAAACCTACTGATGGACTACTAAAATGTGTGCTGCGGATTGAGACTAGCAGACACCTCTCATCAGATGTCTTGGCTATATTTCAGAGATGGCTTGCATTTGTTGAAAACCAGACTAGGCATAGGCTAAAATGCCTTAGGAGTGACAATGGGGGAGAATATATGTCACGTGCTTTTGAGCAACTTTGTGATATTCATGATGTAGTCTTTCATGAAGACAAGATGCATAGGCAGCTTGAGAAGGTGGTAGAGATACATAGGGTTATATTCAAGGAGGAGCCACGTGCTCCTACACAGTCAGTTGGACAACCTGCAACAGCAATTGGTATACATGGCAGGGGTGTTGGACCAGTCGCAAAGCCTGCCGTGAGACGGTCTACTAGAGATAGACATCCACCTGATAGATTTGAGCCCTCTATGCATTATGTCTTGGTTACATATGCAGGAGATCCTGTCACCTATGATGAGGCTATGAGCAAGGGTGACAGTCACTCCTGGGAGAGGGCTATATAGTATGAGATAGACTCCCTGCATAAGAATATGACTTGGGATTTGATTGCATTGCCTCAGGGCAAGAAGGCTTTGCCATGCAAATGGATGTACAAGCTGAAAAGTGCCCTTGGAAACTCCAAGCTTGTTTATAAGGCAAGACTTATCGTTAAGGGTTTCAAACAAGAGCATGGAGTTGACTTTGATGAAGTATTTTCTCATATGGTCAAGATGACCACCCTACGCTTGGTTTTCGCCTTAGTCGCATAGCTTGACTTGGACATGTATTAGATGGATGTCAAGACTATATTCTTGCATAGGGATTTGCATGATGAGATTTACATGGAGCAGCTTTAGGGCTTTGCAGATCCTGGCAGGGAGCACCTAGTGTGCAAGTTGAAGAAAAGTCTTTATGGCTTGAAGCAGGCACCTAGGGAGTGGCATCATAAGTTTGATGCCTTTATGCAGTCACAGGGCTACAGCAGTAGGAGTGTTATGGATCCGTGTCTTTACACAAAGAAAGCCCATGATGGCTCATTGCTTATTTTGGTACTTTATGTGAATGATATGCAGATAGCAGAAAAAGCTTATGATGAGCTAGATGCTTTTAAATCCCAGCTAAATAAGAGCTTTGAGATGAAGGATTTAGGACAGGCCTCTCACATTCTTGGTATGCGCATTAAGCGCGACAAGCTTCAGGGACTACTCTACCTCTCATAGAGGGAGTACATTCATAGAGTCCTTGAGTGTTTCCACATGTAGGACGTAAAGCCTATTGGTTGTCAATTACCTTCTTATGTGAAGATTTTATAGGCTGATTGTTCATCGCGCAAACGGATGAGCAGAAGGCCGAGATGGCCAAGATCCCTTATGCATCAGTCGTGGGCAGTTTGATGTATGCCATGATAGCCACTCATCTAGATATTGCATTTGTAGTTAGTGTTGTGGCACGTTATATGGCTACATCTAGCAAGAAGCATTGGGATGATGTAAAAGGTATCATGAAATACCTGAAGGGCACAGCAGATATGTGTATTTTCTATGGCAACCACGATATAGGAGTTGTGGACTACACAGACTCTGATTATGCAGGACATGTAGATAGTTTATCTATGCTGGAGGTATTGTTTCTTGGATGTCCAGGGTTTAGAAGTGTATGGCTCTCTCTACCACTGGGGCCGAGTATGTTGCGACCACTGAGACTTGCAAGGAGGCCATATGGTTGGGCCATTTGGTTCATAACCTTGGGATTGATACTATACCTACGGTACATTCTGAATCTATGAGTGCTATTTAGCTAGCCAAGAATTCGGTCTTCCATGCAAAGATGAAACACATTGAGGTGAGGTATTACTTCATATGTGGGGTCGTGGAGGACAAGTCTGTTGACCTTGTCAATATCTCCACTAATGAAAATCCTAAAGATTTGCTCACGAAAAGTCTCACTACCAAGCACTTTGCCTTCCTCAGGAGATTGATGGGTATTGGATGAGATGACGTTTTTCCTTATCATGTTGTACATATGTACATTGTACTATCTTTTCTTTTTCTTTTCACTCCTCATTGGGAAATATTCACCTTTAAGTGGGAGGTTGTTGGAGGTAAAGGTGCCTCTGTCTAGCGGCCCATGTATTACTACACTAACAGTACCCACCATTGCACACTACAGGTGGCAGGCGCCCCTATCACCGTCACTTTATTCTTTATTCTTTTAGTGACAGTTTGAATAAAGAAAGTCCTGGTTACACATTGTGACGGTTGGAGTTCCCATTTGTGTCTCTCTCCCTTCTTGCTCTTGCTCTCCATCATAGCTCACTTCCAAGCAAGCTTCGATCCTTCTCACCTTTCACACTGACAACAAAGCATGTATCTCTATGGTTCAAGGCCCCAAATTAAGTCTTAACTTCCACCATATTGACACAGGTATCATTTTGTAAGAGAGTTAGTGGAAAACTCTTATATCACCCTTGATTATGTACCCTCTTGTAACAATGCTACTGACTTCCTTACCAAATCAGTTCCACACTTAGCCAAAATTGCAATGCAAATCCTTTGCATGCTCAAAAGGGGAGGGAGGGGTGTAAGGGTATGGGCTTTGTAGCTATACCATGGCGTAAGAGCTAGAAATACCTATATATAGGGAGTAGTTGTGACTCTAAGCTTAGCTTGGTTTCCACTCTATGTATGATTTCCTATACTCAGTGGTGAACCCTCATATGTGCGGCGTCACGAGGGTGTAGTCCTAAGATGTGCCTCAATGTTGTATCTTTCGATATCGTGAATACAAAGATTCTTTATTGATATATCTTGTGTGTCATTCTGTTGTGCCTTTTTGTGCCTCATGACAAGTTTTATCATGAAGTCCCGTGAAGGTCCGTAACACTTTTTCAGATCTTTCTTGTGTGTTTTGTACTTAGACAAGCTGGTTGGTTCAGCTTGCCCTTTCACACGAAAGGTGCAGTCTTGGTGCATGGCACCTCTTTGACTCTTCTTAGCCTCATTTAGAGTTGAGGTTCTTGGTGGAGAATGGACTAAGTCATCACACTTAGACCGGATTTTGGTTTGCAGAAGTAGAGGTATCCTTGAAGTTCTTAGGTTAACGCCCATCTGTGTGGTGCTTAGTATGTCACGGATCCATAAGATTGGAATAAAAACTCCTTTCACTGCTTGCGGCCTGAATACCGATATCTCAATCTTTGTTAGAATTGAGTATGGTCCCAACGTGTTCCATAGTCCAAAGACATTCACCTTAAAAGTGAGTTAGAGAGTTCTCCAAGGCTCAACTAGCAAGGTTCCCTTCAATGGCACTAAGTTACCTTGGCTGGACCATATTGCGAGTACTCCCTCATGCTCTCCCTTCTTTGAGGCTTTTTTATTTGACTCTTTCTTTTCAAGGTCATAAGGGTTTGCATCTTCAGGCTCAAGTACTTGACTTGGCAATGAGGGCAAAGCATCTTGGCAAACAAACCAAGAGATCCAAGTCCCCAAGGCCAAGGCAACGGCACAAAGAAAGAGAGGCCTGGCGCAAGGAGCAACTCAATGGATTGCCTCCCTTAACGCGTGGCACAACATGGCAATAACCATGCCAACACACCTTGACCTCAACAACGTGACAACTTGGGATCGCACCTACAAAGCTTGGCATGCAAAGCCATAAGCACCAAGCCACCTCAAGTTAGGACTATGAAGCCTCCACTCCTCAAATGTAATTGAGTTGAGGGTGGACTGGAGATGAAAAAAAAAACAATAAAAGAACTAAGTCTAGATGGGCAGCAGACCCTGGCCAGCTTGATAGCATAAGCTGTGTTAAGACCCCCAAGTCGTAGTGCAATAGACACTAACTAGCTTGATAGAAAATGCTACATTAAGACACTGCTAAGGAGTCAATCCTAGACCGGTAGACAGTGACCAACTTGATAGTATAAGTTGTGTTAAGACCTCGGAATGAGTCAAGAAACCACCCTTAATTGCTGAGGACAGCAATTCATTAAGCGGGGTGAGTGTAAAGGTATGGGCTTTGCAGTTATACCATGGCATAGGAGCTAAAAACACCTATATAGGGAATCGTTGTAACTCTAAGCTCAACTTGGTGTCCACTCTACATGTGATTCCCTATACTTAGTTGTGAACCCTCATACTTGCGCCGTCACGAGGGTATAGTCCTGAAATATGCCTCAATATTGTATCTTTCGATATCATGAATACAAAGATTCCTTATTGACATATCTTGTGTGCCATTTCGCTGTGTTTTTTGTGCCTCATGACAGGTTTTACCATGAAGTCCCATGTGAAGATAACCGCAAAAGGGGGGGCAGGGGCGGGGGGGGGGGGGGGGGGGGGGAGGGGAGCTCTCTTGTCCGGGAAGTAGATCGTGGCATTATCCCCTTGTTCGAGCTACATATTATCCGATCAACTTAAGGTTTTGTAATTGTTTTTATGTTCGTTTGCTCTAATAGTCCAAACAAACACCTTCTCTCTTTCTCTCTCTCTCTCTCTCTGCTTACGCAGACTTAGTAGAGAGGTCTCGCCATGGCAGGAGCCCAAGCCCACGGGTTAGTCCTGTCTTTCCCCATGCAAGGCCGCATCAACCCTCTCCTGCTCTCTGTGTGGTGCTTAGACCGCATTGACATTTGCAGTGATGTAATTGCTAATGTATGGCCTATGTTAATGTGCTGTAATTGATTTGAACTGCTTAAAGGCCATCAATTATCTCATCAGATGTTGCATTTGCCTGTCAGAGGAGGATGACAATCCCATTGCCAAGGATCCTGTAACAAGCATTCCAGGTCTACCTCCCATTCGGCTGTGTGATTTTCCTCTCTGCTTCACTTTTGCACCGTCACACTAGAGGTTGGGCATGCTTCCTGGACCTCTCACACAGTGAAGCACCGTCACACTAGAGGTTGGGCATGCTTCCTGGTCCTCTCACACTGTAATTGAGTAAGATTTAGCATCTATAAAGAAACACAGAAACAAATTCATGGCTGTCACTGCTCCATCGCCTTTTTCATGTTGATCAAGTGAAAGCTTATTTCCAGTGATGATGTTCCTCCCCATCCTGTTGAGGTGTATAGTTTAGCTATAGATATACCTTTGTCACTGTCGATACTGTCAACACTTAGAAATCTAAAATGATTTTTGCCTTTACAAGTGCTAAGCTGTTGTACTTCATGACTTTGGTGTTGGGATTACCCCAGAGAACTTCTATCCTCTCAAACAAGTTTGGTATAAGAGAGACCCCTGGAAAGAATCCCCTGCTGCTGATGAACAAAATAATTGGCCCTTGGATATGTCAGCTGGATGGATGCTGGTTCTATTTTTGTTTAATATGCAAACACTTTGCCTATTTTGAGAAATGAGATTGTACTTTGATGTCTAAAGTTTTCACTGGTTTTAGCTTTCCTTTTGTGGTTTGCCCTATCTGCAATATTCTTTAGTATTACAAGTTGCTATGTTCCTAGCACCACTTTCTGACAGAAGGCTGTACAGGTATCATTTTGCCTTGAGGCAACATGAGAAGTTTTGCTATTGCTCAGCAATGCTCATTAACACATTTGAAGAACTAGAGCCTGCAGCAGTTGCAGCATTGCGTCAGGATATCTCTGTTTTGCCTATCAGTCCATTATTACTTCTCTGTGCCCGGGGTGCAACCATCAACAAGCTGAGTCCCAGCTACTGGCAAGAAGAGACTGAGAGTCTAAGATGGCTAGACAAGACAGTCAGGAGGCTTCTTCAGTATTGTACATCCCTTTTGGCAGCACATCCGCAATGTCTACTCATCAAATTCATCAGTTAGCCCTTGGGTTAGAAGCCAGCAATCAACCATTCTTATGGGTTATTCGTAGAGATTATATAGCTGGTTCTCTTTCTGGCAACCTACCCGATGGTTTCTTGTCAAGAATAAAGCACAAAGGGCTCATCATCTCCTGGGCTCCTCAAGTAACCGTTCCAAGTGTGGGGGGCTCCATGACTCATTGTGGATGGAACTCGACTCTTGAAGACATTAGTGTTGGTGGACTCCCTACCATATGCTGGCCCTTGATATCAGAGAAGATGATGAACTGCAGGATGTCTGTCGATGACTGGAAGATAGGCATTGAAGCAGCAAAAGGGGATGATGGAATTGTGGGCAAAGATGAGGTTGAAAGGGTGAGGGCCTTGATGCAAGGAGAGGAAGGCAAAGAGATGAAGGCCCGGGTGACAAAGCTTCAGGATTCTGCTGGAAAGGCTCTGCAAAGGGGAGGATCCTCAATTATAGATTGTGAAGCCTTTGCACAGCTCTTAGCTGCAACTTAGTTGTGAAGGTTACTTGATGTTAAAGAGTTACCTTTGTGATTTTTGACTGATTCCAAGAGGCGAAAGGGTAATGTGTTATTTACTTCATTGTAGCATCACAACATGTAAATAAGTGGGCATGCCACTTACCTGCATGCCCATGTCACATCATGCCATATAGAATTTCAATGTATTCTATGTCTTCACTTGCATGCTAATGCTTGTGTCTCTGGGACTCTGGGCGGCTATATTGGAGTGAAGCTCAACTATGACATTTGATATTTGTTCTACCTTTCCAAGTCTTTGATGGCAGTAGTGGTAAAGCCTAAGAATGCTTTGTACATTGTAAGATGGATAATTGACATCACAAATTGCGATACCAATGATATAACTGAAGACCTTTGCTCGAGTGCAAGTAAAAAATTATTCGGAAAGATCAAATTGTTGAGTGAATGATACAAAGCAAAGCACATGGAGAGCCACAAGAATCCGGATAGGCATGCGGGACACTGCTATTAGAAGGACAACGAATCAAGCAGGGAACCTGCCAGAAGTCGCCTGCTGCTTTCACCAGTTTTTAATGCCAAAAAGCCTTTGACAGACATAACTGGATCCTACAGCACAATAGATTAAAAGGGAAAAATAAAAATAAAAATTATATATTTATTTATTTATTTATTTAAGAAAATTCTGCGTCCTTCATCAGTCGGTTTCGTGGTGTAGTTGGTTATCACGTCAGTCTAACACACTGAAGGTCTCCGGTTCAAGTCCGGGCGAAGCCATGGCAGGTTTTCCCGGCCAACTTTTGTGATGTTCGCCGTTTATACTTAATTGGGCATCGTAGGAGATGAAAAATGAAAGTAGCATCAAGAAATTCGATACATTAAATTTATGTTTTTAAAGGGATGCCTAAACTGAAAGGCACTTACAATCATATGAAGCTAGCAAATTTCAAGTACACTACTCTTTTTGTAGAGCCTATGTTTCTCTCTTGTTGAATAACACCTTGTAGAAGATGAGAGAAGCAAATATGAAAGTTACTCAAAATCTCAAAGGAGGGCCTTTGATATTTTATTATTTGAATGTATTACAACTTTTTAAGAGTCCAAAGGAAAATTTAAGCACATAATCATGAACACCTATTTAAGAGTGAACTCTTAAAATATGTGTTCATGAACTCTTAAATTTTAGGTTCATGATTATAATACATACAAATAATAAAATATCAAATACGTGTTCATGAACACCTTTGAACTCTTAAAATATATGCTTAAATTTTCCTTTGGACTCTTAATAGTGAACTCTTAAGATTTAAGCACATAAATTATGCCACATGAACACCTTGCAATAGTGAACACAATGCCCATTATAATGCTAGCCAACGAGGCTAGTGAACACAATACTCTCCACACAAATGCTATGTGCGTTACTAAACACTCCTAGCAATGCCATACCCACTCATTGTACACCTAGTAAAGTCATGCCATGCCATGCCACCACAACTAGCTAGCTATAATGCACGCTATCCAATTGCCATATACATCCATGACAATGGCACATTACTAGGAGTAGGCATGCCACATAGGAACACCAACACATTGCTATGCCAACTACCACAACACACATTAGCATGCTAGTGGACTCCAGCCAAATGCCAACAGTATCAAGCCCCTGCATTTTGTGATAACACTAAGTCCTTACACATTAGAGGGCGTGGCAGGCAAAGTGTAGGTTATGATAACAAAAAATGCTATAATTATGGTCAGGAAGCTCATATTTCATATAATTGTCTAGAAAAGAGAATAGGTGGAAATAATAGAAATGGGAGAAGAAAATGCCAAAAGCGCAAGGGTAACCTTAAAAGTCGAGGCAAAGGCAAATGCACATTTTAAAATGTAAAGGCGTCTCCAAATTTTTGTAAAAGAGTGCTAGACTCCCTCCTATACAATTTGTAAAGAGTAGATGGGCATAGGTGAAGGTATAATGTAATTAGAAGGGAATAGAAAAAGAGGACCTTAGTAAGATGGCCAGTCATGTAAAAAAGGGAATGGATGCCCAAAGGGATGAGGGTATGTATAAAAGCCAAAAAGTGAATAGAGAAGCTCATTCTTGGTGTGTGGCAAAAGTGACTCTTCTTCTTCTTCTTCTTCTTCTTCTTGCTTGCTTGTTTACTTGTGTTTGAGAGAGGGAGTGTGAGGGTGTGAGGAGTGAGTGTGTGAGGGTGAGGGACCATGGTGGAGAAGCTCTCCATCTTCTCCTCTCGTTTTCTTCTCTTCTCTTGCCTCACGCATGTGGCTATGGAGCATGGAGCTTGAAGGTAGAGGATTGAGCTTGCATCATGGATCATGGAGCTACTGGTGTGCTTAAGAGAAGAGGATACACGATCGGGCATTGAGGTAAGCTCACTACACTCATAAGCTTGAGAGCACGTATGGCTATGTAAGAGGTAGTCATTAGCATTTGGGCTTGAAAAAATGCTTGGGCAATAAGCGGTCCGTGGGTCTTGGCAATTGAGCGAAAGCTTTCACATTTTGGCTCCGCTTTTGAGACCAACGGATTTGAGCCTTGAGTGACTGCGCGCTTCAAATTGAGCATTGGAGGGTTTTTCCCGAACTAGTGCTTAAGGTAGATAGGTAGGAAGAAATGGCATTGTATCTTCATTGCAAGTAAATGTTTTGGATTTTTGAAGTCTGGATCAGTTGGTTTGATTAGCATTAGTGTTTTCTTATGATTTGTAGGCATTTGCATGCATTTAGGTAGGGAAAAATAAGGAAACAAAAAGAAAACCACAATAGAGTTTTGTGTAACAATAGGCCTAAATCAAAGGAAAGCGGGATTATAATCCGAAAATGAAGAGGAAAAGACATCCAAGGGCTGTTGAAGAGGGGATCTAAAACCCTAAGGAAGGGGGAAGTGAGCTCGTTTTCAGTGTCTGAGCTTTGAGAGAGAGAGAGAGAGTGTGTGTGTGTGTGTGTGTGTGTGTGTTGGAGCTCCAGGGCAAAGAAGAGATCGAGTGTACTGATTCAAAGGTTTTCGCTACTCTAGGTACACAAAAACCTTCTTGTCTCACCTCGCAAATCATTTGCGGCACTAAAATCAGACATCTGTTTTGCAGAGTTTAATTCCCAGAGTTAGATGCTTAGACTCAAACATTCCTAGTCAGTTCACTTGGACACCACAATACTCCATCTCTAATTGGACATTGTTAGCCGATCCAATTTAGATAGACCCAAACTCGGATTTGAACAGCCAAGCTAGCTAGGCTAATCAAACCATCTGATTTTTACAGAGTTGAACAAGGCCCAGGATGATCGGACAGTCTGATTCTGGGAATCAGACCTATGAGAATCTGACACACTAATTAGAACGTGAAATTTGACCAATCCAGCACATCCCAAGCCAAGTAGAGCTCTATCCGAAGCAAGGCAACATCCCTGTAGATATCCAGACACATCGAACGGCCCATAGAGCCTCCAGACTTCAAGATCATGACTCAACTGCCTAGGAAGAGACCTCAAACAAGGCCCCTCAAACCACCACACATTTGAAACGACTTAAAGAACCCCACTGAACCTATTAGAGTGTCCACTAAGGGAGTTGTGGGAGCTTTCACTCAACCGCCAAGACCCACGGACCGCTTATTGTTTCAAGCGTTCCAAGCCGAGCACTAATGGCTACCTCTCACATAACTGACGCACCATCCATATCTACGGGTGTAGTGAGCTTATCTTCATGTCGTTCGAGTTACCTCCTCTCCCGCGCACTCCGGTAGCTCCACAATCCAAGTGCAAGCTTCAAGCAAGTTCCATCCTCAAGCTCCACGCTCCAAGCTCCATTGCCGCGAGCGAGACAAGAGAAGAGAAGAGAAGAGAAGAAGAGAGGAGAAGATGGAGAGCTTCTCCTCCTTGGTCCCTCACCCTCACACACTCACTCCCTCACGCTCTCACACTCTCTCTCTCAAGCACAAGCTTAAGCAAGCAAGAAGAAGAAGAAGAAAAAGAAGAGGAGAGCTACTTTTGGCCACACACAAGAATAAGCTTCTCATTCACTTTTCAACTTTATATACAAAACCCTAAATCCCTTTTGGGTGGTCATCCCCTTTTCCCCTTTTTTACATGGCCGGCCATAGCCTAGGCCCTTTTTCCCATTGTCCTTCTATCTTCCTAGCTTCATTTCCACCGCCTGTCTACATTTACAAATGGCACAGGTGAGAGCCCAGGGCTCCTTGAATTAAACCATGATGCGCTTGCGCTCTTTTACAAAAGTTTTGACTTGCGCTTTTCCTTGTGCGCCTTTCTCCCTTATTTAGGACTCTTCTCCTTGTGTGTCTTTGTCTTCCGTTTCTCTTTGCCTTGGCCTTTGTCTTTGTCTTCTGCTTTAGCTTTTCCGGATTTTTCACCTTTGTTCGTTTGAGGGTTAACAGGAGAGAACTAGAAAAGTGTGTTGCATCACATTGTTTTTGTCACAGTCATGCACTGCCTGAACAATCACTTGAAGCACACTCAAAAAGTAAAAAGCCTAATTTCACACTCTATATGAAAAGAAGCACCCCACGAACACTTAAGCGTACTTAAATTTGAGGACTAGCTGAGCTAATAAGGAACTCAAACGCAAGATAAGTGACCTAAATGAACCCACTAATAGGAGAAGACCCTCAAATCGCAAAAGAGCGAGAAGACTAGTGCAATTAGGGACTCAACCTTACTTGAGTTGATCGGTTTAATTGACAACCTAGTAGACTAAGAGGCCGACAAGATGTCACGACCAAGCTCCAACCATGAAAATGACCAACTCAACTTGGGAGAGTTCTGAGTCGATATCTAACAAATGATCAATCGTTACAACGACTTACAAAGCAACATGGAGCATCATGGTAGTCTAGCTGAGGATATCAAAGCTAACCTTGAGAAAGAGCAAAGATTGGACAAGACAAACATGTAGGGGCATAGCTACTTACAACCAGGGGCAGCGAGCTCAAAGGCTAAGGTAGGAAGTGGAAATGCAAGAGGTCCAACGAGTTTTGGTGCTTGCAAATCGGAAAAGGACAAGACCTGGATACGGAGAGGAAAAGAGCACTAGAAGTTAATCTCATATTGAGCGAGCTTCTCATCACTAAGCAACTCATAGACAACACAGCTGCAGAGCAGAGTGGAGCAACGCTAGCAACTTCGATGCTAGTGGGGCTAGGAATCATGCCAAATTCGAGGAGCCAACCGAAGATACCTGTAGTCACCAAGCAACTCAACAAGTACTAACAACCCGTATAGCTTCATAAAGCAATTCGAGCAAGTGTGTGAGGCGAACGGCCTAACAAACCTTGCTCAATGTGTGCAAGCCTTCGGTCTTTGTCTCAAAGATAAGGGACAAACGGGGTACACCAGTCTAGATGATGTCGAACACAACAGCTTTAGTACCCTGAAGAGCCTCTTCATTAAGAGACTCTCTAAGGTGGGGTACTTGAATAACCTTATTGTTTGACTGATGAATGTCAATCAAAAGGATGAGGACATTAGAGATTACATCACCTACATGCGGAGTCTTAAGAGAATCCCATCCCCATAGGAGCGACCTAGTGAGTGAGTGGTCTCCATCGTATTCATAAGTAGAATTAGGAGCAAAGAGCTTTACAAGGCCTTGGCAGGCAACTCAAACCTGCAAAGGGACATGCTAGCTAGGGTTTTTGAAAAAGCCATATGCATAATGATGAGGTGCTCAAGGAGAGATGCTAGAGAGCCACGAGCCAAGATAGTGCAGCCTCTAGAACCTCAAAGAGAGCTACCCGCCGCTAGTGAGGGAAGAGTATTGTCCCTAGCCAAGAATTGGCGAACGTAAAGCTAGAGTCGGCCAAGCTCTAGGAAATGATTATAAAATTTGCACAATCTCACGTGCAATGTGTCCATTGTGGAGGGAACCACCTCCTGGCCAAGTACGCAGATCCTCAATCCAAGACCTTATGCCAACTATGGTAGGTTTGGTCACAATGTTGTGCATTGTTGACTACCGAGGCGATTGCCACATTTGCACCTTTACAACCAGCCATACTACTTGGGGAATAGACTACCACAATTTTGAAGGGGAGCTCCATTAGCTCTCCTAGCACCCTAATGATGCCAAGTCGGCTATCCCCAGAATGGACATTAACCCTACAGGCATACCTAGACAACTTGGATGCTTCCTGACCCATCTGTCAAGTGACGCTCCAATACATTACATAGAGGAGCTGAATGAGGATGAGACATACATAAACCCTTACATCTCATATGACAATGAGGGCAATCCCATCTTAATAGACTTTAGACTAGTACCGGTGATGGTGTTAGGTCGAGGAAGAGATAGAGGCATACGAGGGAAAAGCCAAGACCCAATCTCATGTTGGACTTGCAACTGCCTAGAGCATATCTCATCTCATTGCCCTGAATGAGAATAAGCTAAACCAGAAAAGGCTGACTTTGTGAGATCGAAGGATCGAGGTGCAGCTCAGAGTTCAGTAGACAGTGTGAGAGTAAGAGAGACAGAGTGAAGCACGACACCCAAGAGAATAGACTGAAAGAGTGTAAACTGAAAGTACAAGGTACAACCCTTAAACCTTAGGGTTGTAGGGGGTGTTCACACCCGACACACACTAAGTGCCCATAAGTGTGTAACATAAGCACGTAAGCACATACGACAATAAGACTATAAGTCTGGGGGAAAAAACCTCTCCTACCGAGAGTAAAAAGTGCCCCAGTGTCCTACTAACACCAACACTTCCATATGAGCATAGGAGTAAGTGAGTCGTGAGTCAAATACCCAATAAACCCCCCTGGAGTGAAGAGTGATCAAGAGTACAAGGATCATCCGCCACCAAAGGATATCAAATTTAAAGCATCGTGAAATGCTTCAAATTTGTCACGAGGAAGAGCTTTGGTGAAGATGTCTGCCACATTACTGGTGGTAGGACAATAGACAAGGCTGATATCACCTGCATGTAGCCTCTCTCTGACAAAGTGATAATGGATCTCAATTTGTTTCGTGCGGGCATGAAACACTGGGTTCCGTGCCACTGCAATGGTACTCTGACTGTCAGTGAACAAAAGAGTAGGCTCCGTAACAGATACATCCAGATTAGCTAGCAAGCGTCTAAGCCATACGCATTCAACTGTGGTAGTGAAAGCTGCCTTGTATTCAGCTTCACATGACGATGTGGCAATAGTGGATTGTTTCTTGCTAAGCCAAGAAATGCAAGAAGAGCCAAGAAAGAAACAATTGCCACTAGTAGAGTGATGTGTATCATAATCACCAGCCCAATCAGAATCACTGTAAGCATGTAACTGCAGTGGTTTCCCCTTGGCATAAAGCAACCCAAGAGATCGAGTACCCTGCAAGTAACAAAAAACACACTTGACAACTTGCCAATGTGACATACGTGGCTAATGCATCAAACAAATAAAAGTAGACTCCAAGTCGTAGAGACCCAATGCATTTAGAATCGAAAGAGGAGTCTTCAAAATTGAATGCGGTCGCATTTGGCCAGATCACTTAGGTGTGATGGACTATGAACAAGCAGGGCTAGTCCAACCAAGTGTCACACCTCTCTTTAGGATGGATTCGACCTTAGATTTGTGACCATCGGGGGAAACTCTATCCTCTAGCAAGGATTGTGATTTCAACTTGGAATCAAAGGTAAGCTCTAAGAGTGAACCAGAGATACCTCGATCACTTAAGACCAAATGCACCAAATGAGACTTGTCGGTCCACCTAAGGCACATACGATTAAAGGAGGGAAAGGGAAGAAAACCAAAAGGGATGGAAGTCGAACAACAAAATAAGTGCCAAAAACCTACCAAAGCATTTCACTAAATTCAAGAAAGGGGATAGGATAGTGATCTTGTTGGGTGCAAAAAGGCAAGGACAGAGGAGTGAACCGATAGAATGACCTGCCAAAGTCAAGGAAGTCAACTTGGCAAGGAAAGGGGAGAAGCCTTGACCTATGTCTATAGTTGATGATCTAATTGAGCAAGAAGAGGGAGATCTTATTGCTCTCTCGTGAGAGTACATAGACGTGTTCACCTGGGGAACTCAAAGGAGTTGATTCAAGGGTTGTAACACATAACATCCCAATGACTCTTGATGCAATGCCAGTAAAGCAACGGCCTCACCCACCAAGATGAATCCAAAGCATGCTCACACGATGAAGAAAGAGATTGACAGGCTATTGAAGGGAGGATTCATCTATGAGATCGACCACATGGACTGGGTGTCACCCATTGTGATCATCTTGAAGAAGAACAAAGGCACATACTTGAGAGAGTAGCAAGAAAATATGCCTACACTTTCCTGGATGGCTTCTCAGGTTACAACCAAGTCTAAGTACACACCAATGATAGATAGCATTCGTTATGGAGTGGGGTATATTTGTGTACATAGTCATGTCGTTTGGGCTGATGAATGCTCATGCTACCTTTTAGTATCTAATGTGCACCATCTTCAAGGAAATGCTTACATGAGAGCTATAAGTATTTGTTGTACTCGAGTTGGAAAAAGAGCACTTAGATAAGCTTCACACAATCTTTGAATGATGTAGACTCTATATTCTCTCTTTGAACCCCCTAAAGTGCCAATTCTGGGTGAGACATGGATGTATCATAGGGTATGTTGTGTCCAAGAATGGTATTGCCACCCATTGACTTCTCAAAAATTAGGTTTATTGTCGACTTACCACCATCAACCGACTATAAGGGAGTTCAATGCTTCCTAGGATGCACAAGGTACTATCGATGCTTTGTTCTGAACTATGCATTGATTGCTAAACTGCTCTACAAGTTACTGATTGTATTCGAGTGGACTGAAGAGTGCCAACACACTTATGAGGAGTTGAAAAAGGCTCTCACTACTGCACCAATTTTACAGGCCCTAGACTAGAACATAACATTCCACGTACATATTGATGCATCAAAGTTTGCCATTGGAGCCATTTTGTGCTAGCCTAGCAAACATAACCTTGACTATCCAGTGAGCTTTGCTAGCAGACAACTCATGGATATGGAGATGAACTAGTCCACAATGGACAGGAAAGGTTTGGGCATGGTATTTACTATAAAGAATTTTTGGCATTATCTTTTAGCTATGCTCTTTATCTTCTTCGATGACCATCAAGCCGTGCTTTATCTCATTAACAAACCTTTGCACTATGGGACGCATAGCTCGATGGGTACTTTTACTTTTAGAGTTTGACTTTTCTCTGTGGTTGTACGTAAGGGCAAGCAACATTACATGGCAGATCACATGTCTTGCATACCCATAGGAGAGACCGCTGGAGGACAGGGTATTATAGATTACCTACCTGATGCACACCTCTTTAGCATGTCTAGTGAGAAGGATTTATTCAGAGTTTACTTGACTCCTTATTGGGCTGATGACATAGTCGAGATCGTAGAACACAGACTACTAGAAAGACCTATTGAGAAGGCTAGGCTAACGCACCTTATCCTTAATATTTAACCCTATCAATTGATCGTCTGTGAACTCTATAGGTTAGGACAAGATGGCCTGCTACGAAGATGTGTATATGAGCATGAGATGCATGAGGTGCTAATGGAGGTGCATGGTGGAATTGCTGGAGGACACTTCAATGGAGATACTATGGACCATAAGGTGCTACAATCTCAATTGTGGTGGCCTACCCTATTCTCCGATGCTGCTAAATTCATAAAGCATTGTGACGATCAAAGGACTAAGGTTCCTATTTGTAAGGACAAAATGGAGTTGACTCCAGTCATAGCATGCCAACCATTCAAAAAATGGACCATTGACTTCATTGGGCCAATCAATCCTGCAGCACAGTACTCCCATGCCAAATACATCATTATGGTAACGGAATACCTTACAAAATGGGCCAAAGCTCGAGCCATGAGAAAGAATGATGCTAGAACCATGGCTAAGTTCATTTGGGAGCAATTGATCTCACGAAGGTACTCATTTCATTAATGAAGTGATTGCCAAGTTTCTTTTGACCTTCTTGATCATCCATAGGAAATCGTCACCCTACTACATTCAAGCTAATGGTTAGGCGGAGTCACATACAAGATCCTAGTGAATTTTCTGACTAAGGTAGTCTCAGTCTCGCGTAGCGACTAGGATAACAAACTCATGGCAACACTATGAGCTTATAGGACAACCTATAAGATGGCAATTGGGTAGACGCCCTTCAAGCTGACCTACAAAACCGAAGTAATTTTTCCATTAGAGTTTTTTGTCCCTAGCTTAAGAGTGGTAGTACAAGAGCGATGGGAAGGGAAAGAAGAATGGACCAAATGCTTAGTAGAGTTGGAGCATCCCTCCAAGAGATGTGACTCCTAGCTACTCATGCACTGATCTCTGAGAGGGCAAGACACAAGAGTTGGTTTGATAAGCATGTCAAACAGCGGGACTTTGAGCAAGGGGACCTAGTATTGCTATACTTAGTGAAAGGCCATGAGCAGAAGATAAAATTCAGGGTATTAGGGCCTTTAAGAGTCTACAATATTAGTCAAACAACAGGCAATGTCGAGCTTGAAACTTTAAAGGGAGAGAGGGCATAGACTTCTTTAACGAAAGTCGTATCAAGAAGTACTACTCCCCATTGCTTCTCAATGAGTCACAATGTTGCTCAAAAGACATGTACTTTTGATGTGCTCATTGATAAGGGAGATGACTTCAACATCCTTACTTTTATGAGCATTTGACTCTCATTGATCAGCTACCTAATACCAAAATGGCAGGTAAGGAATCGCTGCTAGCACACGCTTTCAAGAAGCAGTCACATTGCAATATCGACTACGACTTGTAGTGCATTCACCTCCCCATTGGCACTGTGAGGATCATAATGGATTTTAGCAAGGGCAGCGTGGCTCCACCCAAGCCCAAGCTCCACCAATAGCAGTATCTAGCAAAAGTCTAAGGAGGGGGTCATGACTTGTCTCGCCCTACCAAGACCAACCCTAGTGAAATGCAACCAAGACCACTAAACAACAACTAAAATGGGTACCTAAATGCCAATCACTGCCATCCAAGAACTGACCCACAAACAAGAACCACCCATGACTTTCAAACATCACATCCTAAACATAGGAGACATAGTTGGCACTCTAGAACCCGATGAATAGTCAAGCTGCGATGGGTATCTACCGCCCTATTGCGCGCACAAGGCTACTATGAGGGCAACAACTGGATTTGGGTGCCTAAGACCAAGAGTAGCACACACACCCCTCCACCATCATCTGCTACTAGCCCATCTCCAAATACTAGTGAGCCACCTAAACCTGCTAAACCACTTGAGTCAATGCCCAAACCCGTCAAACTTCAATAGGTCTACTGACCAAAACTGCAACCTGTTGTCCCTAAACTGACCCAACCTAACACTACTCCTAGTGCCCCAATGACTTCACAACTAGCAAAGTGGCACAACATCTAAGCCTCAAACCAAGCCCCTCACACAAGTGGCTAGCCCACACCCTAAGGATAAAAAGAAGTAGCATCCACCACTTGTTGTTGAGCTATCTAGCCTAATCAAACCCCAACCTCTGGCAAGCCTCAAACCCTCTTATGAGTGGAGATCTATTCTTACATTGGTCTTTCATCTAGCTCTGCAAACATGAGGGATGACTTAGTCACATGCATTAGATTCTTGGATGCTACCTTCAACGATTAGACCTAGGCCTCCTAGACAAGCCCTTGGTAAACTGATGTACATGCGACGCCATATACTTGGAAAGAATCCGAGTTCATGTTCATTAATAAAGTCCCCATGGTAGTCAAGGAATTGATCACCACTGAGATTTCTCACGATCAAGCTCGTAAGAAAAAGGCTAATTATCTCCCATACCAAGAACAAAGTCTCTACCACAAACCAAGAGCTAGAAGGACTTAAAAGGCTGGCTATCACACTGACTCCTTCTTTCTACGTGAATGGTACATCCTCCATATTCAATGGAAACAAGAGGGCTACCCAATTATGAAAAATTTAATGCCCTTAACCCTTTGTTCTCCAATCCTAGGAAGGATTCATATCCTTCCCGAGAGGGGGGGGGGGGGGGGGGGGGGGGGGGGGGGGTTTAAAGGTGGAAAGTAAAACGTGTCTCAAACCTCAACCAATGTTTCAAGGAATAAAAACCAACTTATGGCTCAAAAAACACTAAGTTGCAGCAATTCCAAGTGGAATGTGGAATGTAAATATTCAATGTGTCAATTGTATGGTGCATTACCTTCACTTATGAGCCCCTTCAATGGTGGCATGCTCAATAATATATTAATGTGGGTCCATTTGATGACTATATGCATAGACAAACAATCAATCTTCTACACAACATAAGAATGGGCTTCATACCAGATGATTACATGGTGCTCCCAACATGGAGAAGAGAGCTAGAATTGTGGGTGTGATCAACAATATGCCACACATAATTCATACATTGGTAGATGGGATGAAGGTTGTGAATAGTACTTGCATTATCCTTTTGGAATTGCATGTAGACAACATGGTGCTAGACTTCATGAAAGACAACACTCTAAGGGTGGCCATAACCAACTAGGGTCTAATGCTTATATCTAATATAACAATGCTAGACTTCACAAAATACAACATCCCTACGATGGAAATAATGGATTGGGGTCTAATGGTTATATCTAGAATGAAAAGGCTAGCCCTCAATTAATAGTGTGGCATACCAAAGACAAGCCCATGGGCGTCATTGATGAGCATTTAAGAGAAAACACGCCTAGGAAAGAAGAAAAAGATAATGAACTGCACTAAAGATTTACAATCCCTTGTGCTAATTTGTATACAAAAATGAGTTTGATGTATATGCTATCGAGTTTTGGTGATAAGACCAATGCCTATAGTTGTGAAGAGAATTGAGGGATGCACCAAATGAAATGATAATGCACTTAATAGATTTCAAGGTCCAGGAGTGCATGTTAGTATATGATAGGACCCTATGATCATCCTTTGTAAATCTATATGATTTTTTAAAGATGAGATGCAACACTAACCCTACAAAGGCACAATGATATTTAGTAGAGCCTAGCCCATCACTTGTAAAAAACCCCAATATTTTTTTAATGACTTAGCAACTTTCAAAGTCTCTATGACTCATGAGCCCAATGGTGCCTTGTAATGAGTCATAATCTTTTGTAAAATAATACACTATGGAATACAACTTGGCAACTTTCAATGTCTTTATGAGTCCAATGTTGCATAATTAGATTATGAATTTAACTACTCTATCACATAATTTGGATCTAAATGAATTTATAATTTCCTTTGGTATCTTATTTATCAAGAATACCAAGTCAAATGCATACCTTATTGTGCATATTGTGTTTGCATCTCATTGGTTTAAATTTATGGCATTGTGTAATCTTGTGCATTTATTTATTTTTTATTGGTTTATGTCCCATGTTATGTGATGTATTATGTAATTGAATCTAGTTCTTTGTCTCTCATTGTGCTAACTTGTATATCATTATGTTGTGATGTCATGTAGTTTCTTGTAGCCTCTTCATCTGCCTATCTGATTTGCGAATTATGAATAAATTTAACTCTTGATAACAAAACATGGCTAAAGTTAAAGGTCTCCGATGAGCAAGGGATGAGGGTGATTACAATGAAGAGAGGGTATATAATGAGCACACTTGGAAGGTGTATGAGCATTTGAAAATTTTGGTGGTGGCATTGGATGGGGAAGAGAGGCCCAACACATGGCCCACCAACAACTCTTGCAATGGGCTAATTCAAGTCAATGCAGTGGAAAGAGGTTAACAAGGCAATGAATATTGACATGGTCAAGACAACATGGCTATGCTTAGATGCAAAGATAAAGAAGGGGCAATGGAAAGTGAGCAAGTGCTTCCACAAGGGTATCAAGGAGGAAGCCGAATGCATAGCCCTCAATGTCTTCATCCAACCTCTTCACAATGTTGACTCCCCCTTGTATCTAGCCAAGATGCTATATATGCACTTCTTGATGGGTTAGCTAATGGACTTCTCTTCAAAGGAGAGCCACTGTACTAAGGACATGTGGACACAAAGTATGAGCATCATGAGGGATGATTTGCAGTTGATGTTGCAAGGTGCAACATTAGACCTACACACAAGAAAAGAGGCCTTAAAGATCATCATCCCTTGTGATGGGCATAAAGTGTGGCAATCACAAGGGATGATTTGTAGTTGGAATTGCAATGTGAAACATTAGACCTACACTCAAGAAAAGAGGCCTTAAAGAACAAGTTGGTCCAAAGGGAGATGTTGTTTTAGCAAGTTTTGCAATCCCAAACACCACCACAAGTTGGTCCAAAGGGAGATGGTGTTTTAGCAAGTTTTGCAATCCCAAACACCACCACAAGTATATGCCTACATTGAGGAGCAACTTGAGACACTCACATAAACAATTCAATGTGTGGAGCACCACATGGTGGAGGGTGCTTCTTATAGGGTGTTGCCACTCCATGTGCAACATGGGGCCACTCCAAGTGTATTGTACTCCATCCCCATGTACTTGAGTAATATTTTATGTGCTACTTCAATCCATTTGACAAGAAAAAGAGCTCATCCTTTTTGTCATGCGGGCATCGCATGTACTTTATTGCCTAGTCCAATAGATGATTCTACCTATTAGTGTCCCAATTGCAAATGTTGTTTCCTAAAGCCTTGTACAAGATATTCAAAATGCCTTATACACAACCTCAAGAGAGTGAGCAAGAGACTACCAAATGTTGTTTCCCAAAGCCTTATACAAGATATTTAGAGTGCCTTGTACAGAACCTCATGAGAGTGAACAAAGTACTCCTAGTGCTCTCTCAAACTTATCTGATTAAAACCTAGTCAAGGATTGCGATGTAAAAGTTTCCGAATTTCAAGTTCGAATCAATAAGGGTTCAACTTGAATTGTGGGATATGCCTTAAAGGCATCTTGCGATTGTTTCTACCACATAAAAACTATTCTACAATGGGTGTGTGCCCTAATCACCTCCATAAAAACCAAATAAAAGAAAAGATAGGTGGTCTAAATAAAAAGCGAACCTCGCACTACCATTTTTGCTTGCCTTTATGGTGGTGGAATGGCTAGTGCAAGAGTTTCCAATTTTCAAGTTTTAATCAACAAGGGCTCAAAGCTTAGAATTGTGGGACATGCCTCAAAGGCATCTTGGGATTTTTCCTACCACATAAAAACTGCTCTTCTACGATCGATGTGTGCATAACACCCTCCACAAAAACCAAACAAAAGAAAACGCAAACCTTGCACTATCATTTTTGCTTGCCTTTATGGTGGTGGAATGGCTAGTGCAAGAGTTTCCAATTTTCAAGTTTTAATCAACAAGGGCTCAAAACCTAGAATTGTGGGATATGCCTCAAAGGCATCTTGGGATTTTTCCTAGCACACAAAAATTGCTCTTCTACAATCGATGTGTGCATAACACCCTCCACAAAAACCAAACAAAAGAAAAGATACAAGGTTGTCTACATAAAAAGGAAGCCTTGCACTACATTTCTACTTGCCTTTTTGGTGGTGACATGGTTAGTGCAAGAGTTTCCAATTTTCAAATTTGAATCAGCAAGGGTTCAAAACTTGGAATTCTAGGATATGCTTTAGAGGCATCTTGGGATTGTTCCTACCATCTAAAAACTGCTCTTCTCTTCTCTTCTGTGTGTGTGTGTGTGTGTGTGTGTGTGTGTGTGTGTGTGTGTGTGTGTGTGTGTGTGTGTGTGTGTGTGTGTGTGTGTGTGTGTGTGTGTGCTGCCTCAAAACGAATGCATACAATTGAGAGAGATGTTGAGTCTCAATACACCCTATATTGGGGTCAAACTATCTCTTTTTTATCAATACAACCAATCTTCTCCTTCCCGTGCTATGTCCCTTGGGACTTGAGAGTATCAGTTGCTACTTTGGTTTTAGTAGTTTGAGAGAGAGATATGTGGGTGCGTGTGCGTGTGCGTGTGCATGTGTGCATGTGTGCATGTGTGTGTGCATGTGTGTTCCAAGATTTGATTGAGGTGGGTTTATCAAATTATTAGTAAGGGGCTTGGTCCCTAGAACTGAATTGGACCTTGAAAATTATGCAATAGGTTGAGCTATCATTGGCACTATAGTTGCATCATTGTCTCTTTCTTTCATCACAAAACACCATAGGTGATGTCTTTTGGAAATACTTATAATATCTGTATAAGACTGTAACTCAATACTTGGATATAAGTTGAACCTCCTCATATGCTAGGTGCTTCTTCCTTGCAACTAATATCAGCTATTTATTTCCTCAAGTTGTGGATTGTAATTCTGCCCATTCTGAAGGATAGATTTTATATCTCTAATTTGAGACTATCACTTAGATTTAAATAACATGTTATCATAAATGCATATATTTTGCTTTTTCTAGATAACATTAGAAGGAAAATTGGCAACCAATCTCTTAATGTAGCATAAGGTAGAGCAAAAATGACCATGTCATTAGACATGTTCTTCATATGCTTCAAAACTTCTCATTTCAAACTCTCTTAGCTCTTGTATTTGGATAGGTTCTATCATGCCTATAAAAGCCTTCAACTTCTTTGTCTCTAACTCTTGAGCAACAGCTCAACTAGTAGGAATACTAGGTGTGTTGTGTGTGATCATAAGTTTGATTCCTAGCTAAGTGACTATGGGGGGTACTTTGCTTATATGCAAGCAATAATGGTGAGCACATCAAACAAAAAAAAAAAGTTGCAAGGCACCACATTAAGAAAACTTCTTCATCTCTTTCTAAGGGCAACAAAATTTTCACGCATCTTGTAATAATCCTACATAACATCCTTGTAGTGTGCTAGAGTTAAGGATCCACAAGCTATATATCTCCAATGCTACTATATGCCTTGGGGGAAAGGCATATATATATATATATCTCTCTCTCTTTCTCTCTCCATGATCCAATCAATGATGAGAACTTGTACTATGGCTTCAAGTATATCAAAGCTAAAGCTAGCCTTGCATGTCACAATCTATCTACAATATCTAGGACCCTTTTATTAGAATTGAAAAGGTTTGCACATGCCTTCTTATGATTGTAAGAGTCTATGAAGGAGTCATGAAGGAGAGCTTCAATTATGAATTCTTGCCAAAGCACAAGCCAATATATAGGCTTTTTGCGAAAGGCATGCAACCATGAGCCATACCAAGTATCAACACCAAACATCACACTACACCTCAAGTGTGGTAACTTTGCTTCCACCCACCCTCCTCTTGTATGAAAAGTAATTGGTAGCTTTACCTTTCAACCTACTAGCTTAGCAAAATCCACTTCTAGATCCCGAGGATTCTCATTCACCTCTAAGTTTGAAATTGGAATTGTCCATTAGTTACTAGGGATATCTCAAAACCTACCTCAATCAAGAGTGCATTTCCTAGGGGGCACAACAAATCTAAACTAAGCTAAGAAAATGCTAGCTTTGCAAGTCCAATAGGGGTCAATAAGTACCATGAATAACATAAATTGTTTGGTAAGGATTCTGAGAATAACCTAATTAAAGGATACATTTTCCTTGAAGGATACATTTTCATTATTTTATCTAAGCCTCTTGCTTTAGAGAATAGAGTTTCTTTCATACTTAAATGTTGGAATTGTGTAAGTTTGGGTATGTGATAGGAAGTAATGGATGAGAGATTGGAATGTCTTTTTGTTGGTTGCATTGGTAATAAATAATAAATCAAGACAGTTATCATGCTAGAAAAAGTAGAGAAAAACATCAATAAAAAATATACTTTTATTATTTCTTTGCTTCAATCTGATGTCTATGGAGCCTTTGCACTACCTTGCCTTTAAAATACTTCATGCATGCAAGATGAAGATATGGATACTTAATGTTAATGTGTGTGTGTGAGCCTAACTGCTTGTGACAAAAGCCCTCTCCCATCCTCAACCCCTTGCGCTACCTTGCCCGAATACAAGATGTGTGTGAGCTTAATTGCTTGACAAACCAAATCCCTCTCTCCTTCCCCTGATAGCAAACCACGATCATTCATCTTTCGAGACAAGATTTCCCCAACTTCTTCTTGAGCTCCTCCGTTACCCTATTAAGGTCGCAAACATCCTATTCCACTCCGTTTAAAACACTTTTGATCCCAACCCCATAACTTAAGTATAAATCTTGTGTAAGTTTCATAAATTTTTCCTTTTAGCGACTATATTGCCCTTATAGCGTCTGTAAGGCATTAACTGCACACGCTAAGGCTTGGATATTTTGGTTGGCCTCGTCTTTGGAACTCTGCATCTTGAAGGTTGGATTGTGAGCCCGCTTCGGCGTCACCGACCGTGCAGGTGGAGCTGCATGTCTCCGCTTAGCAGGCAGTCGTCACAGCGATACATCCTCCATCGCAGGGCACCACGCAGGAGCCGGAGAGGCTCAGTCAGGAGGGGACTCCATGCCTCGACGACGAGTAGTCTACTGCCGGGCAAGAAACTCCACTCCCACGAATCTCTCCGCTGCATTTCCCGTGCGATGGGGCACCGCTCGGATAAGATCAAGTAGAGCGCTAGATTTGACTGTGCGTTTATATATAGTTTCACGCCACACAACCTCTGGCCCTTCATTGCTTACGGGATTGCACTCTTCCAAAAAATGCCGACTATCATAATCCGTGCTTGTATGAAATTTTATAAAATGAGCTTCCCGACCAATCGGGCATGCTTCTAGAGCGGACTTGGCTTAATCCGTAATGATTGACTTTAAAAGTTCAGCAATTTCCTTCTTAATCAACTCTTCTTTTACCTCTTTGGAAACTCTTTTCTTGCTTTTCTTGATGATGATTCGAGCTTGCAACGTGGCGAGCATTCGAGATCTTCTTACCACCTACTGGAAGCAATCATCTTTGAGACAGTGAAGAAAATCAACATGCTTTTTATTAAATACATGTTTATTACATGCACACCAAACCATCCACAAATAGAGGCCTCAGAGGAGAGTCCAAAGTGAAGCCAATTGAGGTATTTCTAATTATAGGGGCAGTTGATGAAAAGATGCATTAAGGTTTCCTATCCTTGTGACATTCGATGTATAGCCCATTGCCAATTACAAGCACCTCTACACGTACATGTGTCCACATAGCCTTATGTAGGATCAACCATAGTAATACTGATATTTTAGCGGGGATGTAGCAAGCCCATATTTGTTGAAACCAATATTCCCACATGTGAGGGTTCCAACTAAGCATCCATCTGTGATTCTTAGTGTTGTCTCTCTAGAGAGTAGGTAAGAGGGTGAGGGAGGGTTTATCTTCCCAACCATAGTTTGAGATTTAGACCTATCCATCAAGTTGAATCATAAGAGGGTTAGTGTTAGACCATTCATATTTTCTTTCCTAAATTAGCCTTAAGTCATCTTGGTTGAGCCTAAAAGTAATTTTTAATTCATCAATATGGGGGGAGGGAACTACTCTGCCAAACTAAGTCCTTGCTACTCCAGTTCAAAGCACACTTAGGTTTGTGTATAGAGACAAGGGGCTTATACTTTTACCAGCCTTCCCACATCCCCCTCAAAATCAGAGAGACTTGTATTGGTTTAAACTTGGTGTCAAAAAGTATTATGGTGTGGATGGGGAGATTTCTAAAGGGTGAGTGGCATACCACTCTGAATGTCCTGATCTATGCACGAATGAGTATGGCCTTCCACTTTGAATGGGGACATGAGTTCACCATTTGACCACTATATTGAGGTTGTACCATTCCCAAAGAGAACACATACAAATTTGAACAAATCTCCTTCCCAACCCCATATCAATCAACTAGAGACTATAAAATAAAATCCCATTCTAGTCCATCATATGCTTTGTCAAAATCAATCTTGAGAAATACAAAGTCTTGGTTGTGCTTCTCAACATATTCAAATCCTTCCCATTATTAGGCTAATGATTGCATCCATTATATATCTTCCTTTGATGAAACCTTTATATTCCCTTCTAATCTAGGAGTGGAGATGATGGGTTAGCCTATAGGGCTTTGGTGAATATTTTATAGGTTGAGTTAAGGCAGGTGATTGGTCACCGGCTACAAAGGTCTCAATCTACTTTTTTGTGGATCTCCCTCATTTATGGAGAGGGGGAGGGCCCCATAGTGGGCAGCCTCTTTCTAGACTGCAAGTAGCGAGTAGATTAGGCAGTGTTTGAAGTGATGGAAGAATTCATTTGGGAGGCCATCCAACATAGGGGGTTTTCCTTTAACTAGGGAGTCTATTGTGTCCAAGATTTTCGCTAGAGGGAAGTCCATATCCAGCAACGATACTAGCTCAAGGAGGGACTACTCTCTTTCTACACAAAGAGGCTCTAGCCTTTGTTGCTATCTCTTCTTCAAATCTTGTCTAATGCTCCCAAAGATGTTAAAAAGTGGTCATGAGTAATATGCAAATTAACATCCTGGTTAGATGCCAGGGTTCCATCCGCTTGCCTAATGAGGGTGACTTTATCTTTAGCCTACTTGGCTTAAAGGATTTTGAAGTTTTTTTTTGCGAGGGCGGTTTGATTTGTCCACTCACCAGTCATGGTAGTAGATGTGGAGCCTATGGGCTTCTTTTTCCTCTTCCTTTCTCAAAGAGGATTTTTTGGAAGGTAGTAGACCTTGAAGCTGAATTCCCCCCAATTGATTATATCTTCCATAATGATGATTTCCTTGGCTCTACGTTCTTGTCTAACTCTGGTTAGGGTCCATTTTGCCTTGCTCAGAAGTTTTTTGGGTCCATTTTGCCTTGCTCGGAAGTTTTTTGGGTCTCCTTGATGGTGGCGGACCATTCTTTAGTAGGGCTATCCCTCAAGGGAAAGTGATTGTCCCATATGCCTTAATTCCCTATTGGACATAATAGAATTTGAACAATTTTGGATCAGCATGGAACCACCTTGCTCTGAAAGAGAATGGGAAACTTATCATTTTCAGACATTGCTTTTGTGTTGTCTTTCTCAACTTTCCTCCCATCCAAGTGGGTACCATCTACAAAATCATCTCCTGAGTCAGGTTTGGAAACTGAAGATTTTTCTTTATCCTTACTAATAAACAAGTCATCCCTATAATTAGCTAGAATAATGGCATATCTATTGTTGAAGTTTAATTTGTTGTTAGCAGGCTTCTTAACTAAGTTATTTTTCTAACCATTCTTTTTTTTGTTTCCTACTTTAGACCATTTAAAACCCTTGGTCATCGACAAGGGGGCTAGCCTTGGCCTCATTGTTCTTTTGGTCATTGCCCCACTCGAGGCAGTCTTTAATGAGGTGCCCTTGCTTAATGCATTTGAAGCAAGCATTCAGTAGGTTTTTGTAGATCATCACTGATCAACTGGCCTTTGGTGTTCTTAATCATGACCATCTCCTTCAATTTCTTACTTATATCAATCTCAACTAAAATATGCAGATGCCATCGGGGGTTTATATCGGAGATCCATCCTCTAGCCTACAATACCTTTCCTAAGGGCGCAACGAAGGATCCTAAGACTTGATGGAAGGGGTCAGGCAAATTGGGGAACTCCACCCTCACTAGAACCTTTCTTGGCTTTGGGCCATTACCATTTGAATAGGGTGAGAGGGGCATTACGTAGCATCCATTGCCCATGCAAGAGGATTGATATTGTCATGTCCCTTATTTCAAAGAGAAAGATGAAGTAGTTGTTGGGAAAGTATCGTTCTCTTGGGGGAGCTGAGGCTATCAACACTCTTTGACTGTAGAGTGAATCCATGCATGCCAATGGGTTGTGGCTATCCACCACGAGGCCCTATTGTGGGAGGACCTGTAAGATTCTCATTGAAGCATAGGGTTACCCACCGAGGCCTAGTTAAAAAGAGGTTTAGATTGCAATGATGAGAATGCGTGTTGGGGGGTAGAATGAAAGCCTATGTGACAAATCATGTGAGAAATTTGGGAAGGGTCCTTGTTTGCATGTGTGAAGGATACCAACTAATAGCAACAGCATGTCCCTCCTAATGAGCAGAAGTGACATGTTTTGTCCTATCGAATATGAGTGGCGGGATGGGGAACGACATGAGAGGCATGGATAGCTGAGATAATCATGTTGCAGAGACAAGGATGCAAGGATTTGGGGTGTGGGTGCTACAATGGGGGGCCATCATACTCTGCCAATGAGCCAATCAATAGAGGCTATGTGTGGGCATATGGTGGTAGGGGGAGAGAAGGCCGCATGGCCTCTTGTCATGTGGTAGGAATCGGCCATTCCCACCACCATGTGGAGTTCTTTCCCCCGCAATGAATAGTTCATGGTGAGGCTTCTGACATGCTTCCTCAATTATCTTGTTGACATGGTTTTTTTTCCAAAGGTTTCATAAATTACAACTTTGCTAAGATTTTATGCAATGCAATCTTTATACAATTTTAACTACTAAACCTTGAACAAAATCAACAAAATGCACAAAAATAAAAAAGTGTAACAAAAGTAATAACCATATCTTACAAAGTAAATTCTAATTTGTCACTAGTTCCAAATATGGGTACAAATCTAGCCACCTTTGATGGTGCAAAAAGACAATAGAAGTTTTTTATTATTCAAAAGAGCGAGCTCATATAAGAAAGCTAATGAAAATAAGCAAAAGAAAGATGATATTTGATGCAAATCACAAATTCTTTTTGCTTTTACAAGCTCCCAAAGTCCATAGACCTTATTGCATCAACATCACAAAGTTGTAGCCCAAGCAAAGAGAGTCGCATTAAAGCAACCAATGTAGTAATTTTCAAACATTGACATCGTCTTTGAAAATCCTCTTTCACATGCTACAAATGATACTAGAATCACTAAAACACCTTGCCACAATCTCATTAAGTTTGGAAATGTATCACGTCAATGAGTAATATGTGAAAATACTCTCCATGCATCCTTTAATGACATCCCTTCACATCTTGTGTGCAAAGTATCCACAAATTCTCACAACTCATTCTTGCATCCTTGTGTATCAATCACATGTCTGCCAAGTTTCTCTAAAAGACGAATCACCCAAAGCAATGCTTATTGCTCTCTCTCTTTGTCATTGAGTGGATAGTATTGTGGAGAGAACAACTTAGTTGCATTGAAGAAATACATATCTAGAAATCTTTCATTCATACATTCTATGACCTTTTGTACAAACTAGTTGGCCATTGTAACACATGTATTAAGATCACCAATGCTAGTATCCAATGCATTACCATTGTTATCCTTTCCAAGCATACTATTATGCAAAACATATGTGCATATTCTTTTCCTTCATCATTTACATGCATGTATGCACACCACTACGTATTGCAACTATAAAATCCTTTAGATATGATGTATCATTTCCAAATGTGTCTCCTAAAAACTTTCTCTTCAAAGATGCTATTATTACTTCAATGTAAGTGCTAAAAGAAGTAATGTTTAGAACATCTTCTTGAAAGAAAAAATATTCAACATATCCAAGTCTTTAAGAATATCAACCATCATACAAAGGCAAAATAAAACCTTATATACTCTTAATTTGTCATACTAAGAGCATGCAACCTCTTTTGAAAATCCCAAGATAGCAAGCATAAGTTTGGTCAATCTAGACATCATACTTCCTCTAGCTAGTCATCTCACGTTATGATTTTGCAACACCTATAATACCTATATGTGCATCTCAAGTAGGAGGCATTAAAAGTCTTAGTGCCTTAAACTTGAGGTAGAAATCCATGAATAGATCTTATTTGCAATCTTATCAATGTATTCCAAGCATGGAAAAAATTTAGATGCATCAAGTACAGCCAATGCTTCTCTATATGAGCAACACAATGCACACTTACAAGAAAGGGAATCACACATTTTAGCTTTGCTACTAAACCATCATGGCATCCAAGCATAGAGTTGTCCCCACTCTATAGCAATACCAACATGATGCTACAAGCCAATGCCCTTTTATTTCAAAGCATCAATCTTGGTTTGCACACAACCATCATCAACACAAACCAAATCTAAAAACTCTACCCTACATATCCCTTTACCATTGTTAGATAGAAAAGAGATATAGAGAATCAAATGTTTCTCTAAAGCTCTATCTGTGGTTTCATCAATCATGATTCCATAGTAAGGACTCACTTTAAGATTCCTTGCAATTGGTTTTCATTCAAGTATGCAAAAATTTAAAACACAAACGCTTTCCCGAACATGGGGTTTGCATAAGATGAATACATCCTCTTAGTTGGCATACTATTCTCCTTCCTATTAGAACTTTCCATTCTTGGAGGCTTATTAGCTACATGAAGTGGTTATGTAAGATCACACAAATTTTTGTTGTAGGTTTGGGGAACCACGAACCTCCAAAGGGCTTCCTAAACCTACCCCCTTCCCAAATCTTCCCTTTCTCTCTCATGTGTAATCTCTACCTTTGTCTTCCCCCTCCCCTTTTTAATTAAACCCCCCATCTCTCTCTCTCTCTCTATTTGCATCCACTTTTTCCTATATTTGAAAAGAGGATAGAGAAAAAGGGGATACATAGAGAGAGAGGGAGAGAGAGGATAAAGAAAATCTTAGAGAGGATAGAGAAAAAGGGGATACATAGAGAGAGAGGGAGAGAGAGGATAAAGAAAATCTTAGAGAGGATAGAGAAAAAGGGGATACATAGAGAGAGAGGATAGAGAAAATCTTTAAAGAGAAGATAGAGAAAAAGGGGACACACACACACACACACAGAGGAAGAGAAAAAGGAGTTTTAGAGAGAGAGAGAGAGAGAGAGAGAGAGAGAGAGAGAGAGAGAGAGAGAGAGAGAGAGAGAGAGAGAGAGAGAAGAAGAAGAAGAGTGATACCCTTACATCCCAAACTCCATCATGTAGGGGGGAAGAAGCAAGGGAAGTAATGTCTTCATTTGATACAATCTTGCTATTGCACGAAGCTACTATGAAAGAAACCTAAATTCCCTACATGCACATTGCATAAGGAACACTTTGTATTTATGCATGGCTATAAAGTGGGTTGAACACCTTGATTATTATTCAATGTGCCAAATCAAGAGTAGATATTTTTTTAAAGAGAATTCTACCTCCTCAACATCACATGGGAAATGTTTCATGTACATGAACTTCATCACCACTTGCATGTCTATAAGGAAAGTCAACTTTCATAACTTTAGCCACAGACTCAACCCACCATTGTTCACTTTCTCTTTTCACACCAACACCAAAATATCCAAGGTCAAGGAGATGTCAAAAGGAAAATGGACTTGTGTACTCAAGACAACATAAATACTCGGTGTGCCATCTACAAGTTATTTTGCTTCAACACATAACAACAACAATTTATAGTATTGATGGCAAATTATAGTCATTCTACATGGTGGGGGAAAACAAAATACCCTAATCTTAGAATGTCTGTCTCAATGGTAGAAGAGATTTTGTTCTTTTGGGACAAGTTTACCATAACATGGTTGCCTATCTTGAGTCATGGAATGTTAAAAATTTTTCAAAACAATCTCTACCTTGCAAAGAGGCACACTTTACCCTACTTTTCAAAGGAATTACTAAGCTGACATCTCCATGAGTTTGTGCTTTGGTTGTTAGGTGTGTACAAAGTGGACTCTCCTCACAAGAGATACACTTTACGCTACTTGAAAGCAATTGCTAATTTAATTAGCTTCATGAGCTTTTGGCTTGGTTATTTTGTGTCATGAATTGATCATATGTATTGGCTTTTATACCGTGTTGCATGTGCATGGGCTTTGAAGAATAATGACATTTACTTTCTTTTCAAGGTTCAACTACCCATCTAGACTAGTGCTCTCTTCATCATCACAAAACTTTTCATTTTGTCCTTAAATCAAACATCCCTATGAAGCACAACTCCAACACTAGGATGCAACTTTATTGTTTCTTACAATTAAGGAGACATCTTACATAGTATAATTACTAGAGCCTTTGAATTACAAAAATCCCTTAATGGCTCATGGGAGACAAGGATAAAAAGAATATTCTGTGGTTCATGTCTAGAAGTCAATTGGGAAAGCATATTGTATCCTTTTTCCCTCTTTTTCCTCTCTCCTCTTTCCCCTCTTTCTCTCCTCTTTTTTCTCTTCTTCTTCTTCTTCTTCTTCTCTCTCTCTCTCTCTCTCTCTCTCTCTCCTTCTTCTTCTTCTCTCTCTCTCTCTCTCTCTCTCTCTCCTTCTTCTTCTTCTCTCTCTCTCTCTCACACATTTTTTTTCTCCCTCTCTTTTTTCTTTTCTTTTCTTCTTCTCGCTCTCTCTCTCTCTCTCTCCTCTTTTTTCTTTTTTTTTCTTCTTCTTCTCTCTCTCTCTCTCTCTCTCTCCCCCATTTTTTCCTTCCCCTCTCTCTCCCAACTTTTTAATTTTCTCTCTCCTCTTTTTTCTTCTCCCATCTTTCATCGCTGTTTTTCCCTCTCCTCTCTTTTCCTTCTCTCCCTCTCCTCTTTTTTTTCTCTCTCTTTCCCTTATTTAATCCTTCTCTCATTGCTTATCTCTCCTTCTCTCTCTTCCTCTCCCCCTCTCTCCTTGCCTTTTATAATTCTCACTCACTCTCTCACTCTCTCTCTCACACACACACACACACACACACACACACACTCTCTCTCTCTCTCAAATTTTGTGTGTGTGTGTGTTCCCCACTCTCTCTTCTTCTTATTCTTCTCTCTCCCTCCCCCCTATCTTAAAGTATATGAAAAACTATGTCAGAAAAATTTTGATGGAAAAAGGCTTTTGAAAATGTTTAATTAAAAGGGTAAAAAATGTAAAAGTATTTAATTAAAAAAGAAAATAAGATAAAAGTTTAAATTAAAAGGTTTAATCTAATTGAGAGAGAGAGAGAGAGAGAGAGTTTTGGTTTGAAAAAGGGAGAAATAGACATTTGTGAAAAGTTGATTTAATTGAAAAAGAGGGAAGGAAGGCAAAGTGAGAGAGCCTACATGTGAGAGAGATGGGGGGAGGTTTGGGAAGGGTAGGTTCAGGAAGCCCTTTAGAGGTTCAAGTGTTTTCAAACTTATAATAAAAATAATATAGTAATACAAATTTAAAAAATATTTAATTAAAAGAGGAGAAAAAAGAAAAGAAAATTAAAGTAAAAAGTTTAATCTAACACACACACACACACACACACACACACATACACACACATAGGCTTTTGAGCTAAAAAGGGGGAGAAAGAGACATTTGTGAAAATTTTGATTTAATTAAAAGAGAGAGAGAGAGAGAGAGAGAGAGAGAGAGAGAGAGAGAGAGAGAGAGGGGGGGAGGGAGAGAGAGAGAGAGAGAGAGAGAGAGAGAGAGAGAGAGAGAGAGAGAGAGAGAGAGAGAGAGCCTACACATAAGAGAGATGGGGGGTTTAATTAGAGAGAGAGAGAGAGAGAGAGAGAGAGAGAGAGAGAGAGAGAGTATAGTAGTTTATTATCGTCCATAGAAGGCCAAATTATGACCCATGGGACCTTTCCACATAAGAGAGATGGGGGGGTTAAAGAGAGAGAGAGAGAGAGAGAGAGAGAGAGAGAGAGAGAGAGAGAGAGAGAGAGAGAGAGAGGGGGGTTAATTAAAAAGGGGAGGTTTGGGAAGGGGATAGATTCGGGAAGCCCTCTAGAGGTTCAGGGTTTCCCAAATCTACATTGAAAATAATATTATTTTCATTGTAGATTTTGAAATTGGACTTCATTTTGCAGCTCTATTATTTTTCTAAGGTTTCATAAACTACAAGATTTTATGTAATGCAATATGTATACAATCTATCCTACTATATTATTTTTATTATAGGTTCGGGAAGCCTCGAACCTCTAGAGGGCTTCCTAAACCTACCCCCATCCCAAACCTCCATTTTTAAATTAAAACCCCTTCTCTCACACGTGTAATCTCTCCCTCTCTTCCCTATCTCCTTTTTAATCAAATCGGCCCATCTCTCTCACTTGTAGTTTCTCTCTCTCTCTCTCTCTCTCTCTCTCTCTCTCTCTCTCTCTCTTCCTTATCCCTTTTTTAATTAAATCAAACTTTTCACAAATATCTCTTTCTTCCTCTTTTTAAATCAAAAGTCCCTCTCTCTCTCTCTCTCATTTATTAGTTAGATTAAACTTTTTAATTTAAACTTCTTTTCTTTTTTCTCTTCTTTTAATTTTAAAAAATAAATTTAATTTTCTTTTTAATTAAATAATTTTAAAATTATTTTTAAATTTAGAAAATTTTTGACATAGTTTTTCATATACTTTGAGAGAGAGAGAGAGAGAATTATAGAGAGATGAAATATAAAATTTAAGAGAGAGAGAGAGAGAGAGAATAAGAAACTATTCTCTCTCTCTCTCTCTCTCTCTCTCTCTCTCTCTCTCTCTCTCTCTCTCTCTCTCTCTCTCTCTCTCTCTCTCTCTTTGTATCTCACAACGCAACTATAGCTCATTCACTAAAATACGTTGTATAGTCACCCACATTGGATACATCACTGTAGACACTACTAATCAAGGTTTCAATAGAGTGCTCTTTTAAAACCATGCCAAGTGCAACACACAACTTACCACAATTTTTTATAATACCCACTCCATCCCCTATTTCTTGAATCTAATAAATAAATCCATTATCCACTATATTACTAGTTGTTTGACACTCACATATCCTCAAATAGCCTTAGCACCCTCACATAGTGCCACAAATCAGAGTAACACAATGCAACATTAACAATATCCTCATATGTTCCCTAATTTACCACAACTGATAAGACCTACCTAAAATTCTCTCCAAATAAAACAACATTTCCACCAAATGGCTTATCACAACTCACAATGTCTCTCAAAGTTCTATCAACTGCTTCAAAGGCATATTGATGGGTCATAGGAGCCTCACCCCACAAAATAAGGCTCAATTGTCTCAACTCAACTAAGCAAGGTTACTTTGAACATGAATGTTACAGGTGGATTGACTATTTAATTTTGCTAGGATTTTAGACTATGAATGAGCTGTACAACCACCTAGTAGAAGCAAGGCAAGAATGCCACATGATGTTATTGCCAATGCTATATGGCCACCACTTCGCACCTTTTCAAGCAAACACTTATATAAGAAAGTCTTCCCAGATCCACTGGGACCATCCAAAAAGAATGTATCCCCAGTATTTGTGTCAACAACATCCATAACTACACTAAACACAGTCCTTTGTCCCTAATTCAACATTGCCTCCATAGATTCAAAAACCTACATTGTTCCGATGTGTTGCATGTAAATTCATCTTGTAAAAGGAGGTCAGCATCATATAATTGAGAGTTTGGTTGATAAGGCTCTTGAAACCTATCAAAATTAGAGAGTCTTTGCCCTATATGGCACAAAAGGTCTTGGATATGTAACAAGACATGTAACAAAGCCATGTTAGATGCCTTGTGTTGTAGAACACCAAGAGAGGCATGCACGTGATGTAGTTGCAATCTATACATGATATCCTCTACCATTGGTACCAAAAATCTTTCCCATAGCTAGCTAGGCCAAGCTGGCTCACAAAAGACCAAAATTGCAACAAACAAAGTATATAGTTGAGCGCCAAGTTGCACATAGGCAACTTTTTCCAAGTACATAACATACTCATCATCACTCTCCAACACAACCCTTGCAATGCAAGCATCCCCAAAAGTATCATTGATCACATTATCAACGATACATAGATCTTCAAAAGAAGTATAGACACCCTATTAAAGGCATCCACAAATAGTAAAGCTTACCATAGGTAGGCATGCCTCCAAATGCTATATATCAAGCTTTTCATTGTGCAATGGGGAATCATAGATCTGCCAATGTGTTCTAGAGGTAGAAACATATTGTGCATCCAAATAACTTTGGATCTCATCCACTTCATGAACATTGCCACCATTTTGTGATGAATCAACCCCAACAGAAAATTTGATGGTTGCACAATCATGCCCCTTGTACACGTACTTATACAAATACTTAATAGCCACTACCATCGCGAGCACATCTCCACATTTATGTGTGCATTGTATTTCTTACTCAAGTAAGAATTATATGGAACAACCTATTGATTATCAATAACATTACCATTTATGATCATAGAGTTTCCATCATCTCACCTTTGATAGATGGGATAGCTAGATATATCAACCATTGTTATACCTACTAATTTTCACGGGTAGTATTTAGTACATCTATCCTTTTCCATGCATGGACTCTTGGGGTTCAATCCCCCACAAGGGTCATGAATGTTGCATTTTGAAATTATCCCAGATAAGGTTGGAAACTTAACTCTATCCAACAACTCAGCAAAACCCTATCTATCGTAGTGACATGCTTCAAAGGTTTGAAAGGCCGCTCTAAAATTAGGAAAGTATGAAAATGTGGTAGCCCCCTCTTTTGGAATTCAATCATAGTAACATAGCCCACAACCTTTCCAAAGAGTTCCTTTTGCAACAACATGTGCATCAAATCGGCATGTTTTTTGTGAAAAATGTGAGCAGTCAAATCCAGATGGTCATAAGTACTCTATATAGATAACAAAGCATTAGTTATCTCTAACCACTTTGGATTGCATGCCATTGTTATCAAAAGGCTAGGTTTCCCCTTGAATCGCACTATTGTAATGGCATCTTGATATAATTGATACATTCGCCTTGGCCCACCCATAAATGACAATGGTAAAACTATCCTCTTGCCAATAGAGGCACCAACAATCTACATTGGCCCATTATTGTTTACCCTCACCATGTATGCCAAGCCTTTGTAGGCCTCTAATCGCAACATTGGCTAATTCTGGTGACACCAAGTTAATCTGCGTTGCTCTATACTACAATAAGCATTAACAATAAACTATTGCAACAGTCAACTACAACACAATATGCACACTGTTAAAATATTGAGGATACATGATAGGGTGAATCACTGATGAGCAAGTAGGCAATCATAATGAGACATAAGTAATGACAAAGAAAAACAACTAATATTATTCAAGCATAATGCAAGTACAACTGAATGAGAATGATGGATAGATTGAGTGTGGGGATGAATGCCTTTTATACGCTTATAGTAGGTGGTATTGGTAGGTGGAAAAATGTTGAAAGGGACCATAGTATTCACCAACTGTGATTTTAATAAACCATGCATACATTATCTAGTCTAAGGCTTTATTTGCAATGTGATCCTTTGGCTTGTTGTTCATTACAAAGGGGATATAGAGTGGGTGTGATTGCACATTTCTCAATACCCCTCCTCAATCACAACCAAGAAAAACACTGAATATACAGAGGCTGTCATGAGTAGAACCTTGCTAAGTGTAGACATGGAAAAAAACAACCATATAAAGTTAGAGGGTATCACAAGGCCTCATTAAGTGTGTAGAGGCTATAGTGCAAAGATTACATGAGGAGTACAAGAGCTTATGGTAAGAACATTAGGCAAGTACACATTTAAACCTAAAAAAGTCTATCAGAAAATGAGCTACAAAAGAGAGACTGGTGAGTCTTATCCTTTTGCTCTTGGGTGTCTTCTTCTTCTTCTTCTTCTTCTTCTTCTTCTTCTTCTTCTTCTTCTTCTTCTTCTTCTCCTCCTCCATTGTTGTCTTCATCTTCTTTGATTGTTGCAATATATCCTCTTTGAGATCTTTTCCTAGCATGACAAAACTTCACAATATGCCCTATTCTTTTACAAAAATCACAAACTATGGCCTTCTTCCATTTGTCCTTCACATAGAGGAGTTGTTGGTCTCCTCTTGGGGTGCTTGCTTCTCCTTTGATCTTGATCTTCTTTTCCTCTTCAAGGAGAGAAGCTTTGATATCCACAAGCTTCGGCTTTGGCATGTTGATTAATGTGGTAGATACATTATCACACTTAGGTGGAAGACTTTTGAGAAGTACTCCAATGCAAATGTCTTCATCCATCTTCAAGTTGATTCCTGCAAGTTGTGTCAACAAGCTTTCCATATAATTCAAATGAGTTGCAAGTGAGATGCTACTTTTCATATCAAGCCTAAAGAATTCAATTAGCAATCCATATTTGGAGGATTTTGAGTGAGCTCCAAACAAGGTTTCAAACTGATCCCATGTTGCTTGAGAGGTTTCACAATCGTCAACATGATGAATGTAGCTATCATCAAGTTCAAGCTTGATAATATCTTGAGCCTTATAATCATTTTTATCCCATATTAGTGAGAGTGAAGCTTCCCTTGGTTTCTTCTCTTGATCACTTGTGATTGACCACAAGCCTTTCTTCATCATGATGAGTTTGATCCTTGTATTGCCATGTGTGAAACCTAACACCGTTGAATCAACATGAGGGTGAATCTTTGCCCATTTTGTTGGCAAGAGCAACAACAATTAACTGAGAATAGATTAGCAAGAGAGTTGAAGTTGAGTGTGTCAAAAGACACAAGAAGCACTAGTGCCAAAAAGCACTATGTGAGTATTAAGAGATACTAGCAAGTTGAGCCTTTGATATTCAATCTCAAGGTTGAATCACTTCCTTATTGATTTTATGTGAGAGCTCTGCTAGAACCTGAGTGCTGGGGAAAATTAGAGAGTCAGTGACTTGATTTGAGCCAAAGGAGTGAGAGAAAGAAGTGAAGCATGAGCTTGAAGTTTGATAGCTATGGCTGCCTTCTTTAGGGTTTTGACAGGCGACTGATATTTCTCTCATGGATATTGATGCAATGATCATTGGCCAAGATTTTTGGTGACTGGGTAGCTTAGAGGTGTGGCTTTGAAAGCCCTATGATTTTCATTAGCATCGTTGCACATGTAGGCCGAATGGACGATATGACTAGAGAAGGCACACAAAATGGCAGCGGGCTGATACAGACACAATGCTGGAGTAGTGAGTGCATAGTGTCACACTGTCAGGTGCTAGGTTGGAGCGGCTGGAGCAAAGGAAGATAATCCCAGAAGGAATGACGAGGTGAAATGGCCTAGTTTGAGAGATTTAAGTTCTCCAATGAAGGTGGGTGGCTATGGAGGTAGGTGAGAGATTCATGGGAAAGTGGGGGGAGCCAAAAATTCAAATTGTAATGACCTAACTAGCACCCTAATGACTCATTAGAATTGAAACCCACTTTAATACCATGTTGAAATAATGAGGATGTCTGCTAGGGTGGATCAGTTTGATGAGCAAGTAGAAAGAACAACTGATATTATTCAAGCATAATGCAAGTCCAATTGAATGAGAATGATGGATAGATTGAGTGTGGGGATGAGTGCCTTTTATCGGCTTATAGTAGGTGGTATTGGTAGGTGGAAAAAGGTGGAAAGGGAACATGGTATTCACCAACTGTGGTTTTAATAAAACCATGCATACATGACCTAGTCTAAGGCTTTATTTGCAATGTGATCCTTTGCCTTGCTATTCATTACAAAGGGGCTATTGAGTGGGTGTGATTGCACATTTCTCAACACACATATCAGTATCTTCATGCATCTGAAGTCAAAATGCATAAAATTGCATTTGGATAACACAATTTTTATTGGACAATTCATGTATGTTAACAAGAATATTAACATTACTGTAGGGAACCTTTATATACCAACCATCATCTCCCATAGGGAAAAGGAGGACATATAGCATCGGTATATATGCTCTATGTAAGTTTGAAATAGCAACACATCGACCACCCTGAGTGTAAACATGAATATCTCGATGATCAAGAGTATTCTCATCATCCTGCCCCAGCATGATAGCTGCAACCTCAATTGTTGTAGCAGCTGAGTATTGTTTGTTGGTTCTTTTAACACCAAAAATACTCATTCTTAATTCTTACATGGAATCATTTTGCAATTGCATACCTAAAAGCCTATGCATATATGTTTTGTCAATGCATCATACATGAAGCTCCCCAAGCAAATTTGGTAACAAATCATGCATAACTCCCAACCATTTATACACCTCATGCTCATTATCATAAACATAGAGTTGCATATTAGGAAGCAAAGGACCTATATGATGACAAACAGAGTCATGCCCTCTCAAGGTGTAACCATTCCTAACAACATGCATGTCATCAACATTAGCTTTAAGTGATACAAATGCAAGAGCACTATTGTATGCTTGTATGTTATTTTTAAATATCCTACTCTGAGGATGCATACCATGCAACAAATCATGCAATGGCTGTGGTGGACATTACAATGGTGGCAACATTACTTTTCTATTTTGACAATAGTGCTTTTCAAACAAAATTGACCCTTGTACGTGAGTCTTGCATCTCCACAACTTAGCTAAACACCTCTCATATATTTCAAAAAGACTCCCCATGGAATGCACGTCCCGCTCTTGAAATAGCAATGTCATTGTTGCTAATGGATGAGCATCAATTGCAAGCAAAGTATGTAAAATGGAGCACAATCCACCATTTTGTGTCTCATTAACCAAGGAATTTTCCACATTGCAGTGATTCCCAACATCATAGCCATCTCTTGATATTAAAATATTAGGCACAACATGATCAACATGCATCATAGTCAAATATATATCAACATGCTATTCAAATGGTTTGTTATCTCCATTTACAATTTCAACATAGTAAGACACACTCTCATAAACCACTCCATTATGATTTCCTCCATTTTGATAGTTAGTATCAAAACATTATTAACATGTGACTCAATAATCATATGATTTTCCACATTCTTGTGTTTTCGACCTTGCAACCACCTGTTGATTTGGTAAAGCATTAGTCAAATCCATGTTGAGCCAATTCAGTATCGCCACTTGCAATCTCAATGTAAAAAGGCATACTCTGAACATTATGCATCCTCTAGCGACATCCCTTAATGGTTCTATCCTGACCTAAAATCCCTCTTTGGGAGTTAAATGGCAAAACATTATAAACACATAACTCACCAAATCAAATGATTCTCTACATCCATGTGATGTCGGGGACCATTGCAATAAACCAAAATGGCAAAGCATTAGCCTAGATCAATACCAAACTATCGCTGGGGGTCTAGTTCATGATGACCATTTGGAATCTCTTGATGAAAAGGCAGGTTTTCAGCATCCCTATGAATGGATCTACCATGATCTAAAACCCCTCTCTGAGCCCTAAGCCTAGCAATCTGTTGTCATTCACACCTTGTGGAGATAAGCACACCTCTATGAACACGTAACACATAGCTCAACCAGTTGCTCAATGCAAACAACCCATATTGATTGGATGCCCATAAAATATGTTATCAACACATTTCATCAAATGCATGGCTCAACATATACCTACATGCACATTAAATGCATCATACATATTTTAATATTAAATATTAAGACACACAATATTAAGTCAATGTATTTGAGTCAATATCACTAACCCCTCTCTCTCTCTCTAACTAAGTAACCAACTAATCAACATAAAACAACATATTCCTAACATGACTAATAATAACTAAACACAAACATAAACTAACCTACTCTTTCACTTACATAACCAACATAACTAATGTACACACACTCTCTCTCCCCCGTTCTTTCTCTCTCCCTCTCTCTCATTGTTATTGTGTTCCCGCAGCACAGCGGAGCGAAAAATGGAAAAATCAAAAAAGGCGCAGGATAAAAGCAGAAAAGGGCCATGTAAAAGAGGGAAAAGGGGATGACCGCCCAAAAAGGATTTAGGGCTTTGTATATAAAGTTGAAAAGTGAATGAGAAGCTCATTCTTTGGTGTGTGGCAAAATGAGTCTTCTTCTTCCTCTCTTCTTCTCTCCTTCTTGATTGCGTGTGCTCTTGAGAGAGGGAGTGCAAGAGTGTGAGGGAGTGAGTGCGTGTGAGAGTGAGGGATCAAGAGGGTGAAGCTCTTCACCATCTCCTCTTCTCTTCTTCTCTTCTCTTCTCTTCTCTTCTCTTCTCTTCTCTTGTGCACGCGACTATGGAGGATGGAGCTTGGAGATGGAGGAGGCTTGAGGATGCTTGAGCTAGCATCAAGAATCGTGGAGCTACTGGAGTGCAAGAGAGAGGAGGGTACTCGATCGGGCATCAAGATAAGCTCACTACACTTGTAGGATCGACGGCGCGTCGGCTAGGTGAGAGATAGCCATTAGAGCTCGCTTGGAACGCTTGAAACAATAAGCGGTCCGTGGGTCTTGGCGGTTGAGCGAAAGCTCCCACATTTTGGTTCCGTTGCCGGGACCAACGGATTTAAGCTTGAGCACTTGGGACCAACGGATTTAAGCTTGAGCACTTGCGCGCCTCACATCGAGCATCGAAGTAGGGTACTCATCCTCAAAACGGAGCTTGAGATCAGTAGGAAGTTGGGTGTTTTTAATCTTCAAAACAAGTAAGTATTTTGGGATATTTTGGTTGGTTGATGATTGGAAAGCAAGGAGGATCTATTTCAATTTTTTGCCTTTGATTTTCGTTGCATTTAGCGTAGGTCAGAGTTAGGAAATCGAACCGGAAAAGGGTAGGGTTTACTGTGCAAATGGTCTTATAGACCCTGCATAGCGAGCTTAAGCTTTCGGCCTGTGCTTAGGCAATAAGGGGAGGACATGGTATTCTAGTCTGGATGACGCAGAACGTACTAACTTTGCTCGCCTTAAGGGCCTCTTCATCAAGAGGTTTTCGGAGGCTGGGTATTCGGATAACCTCATCGTTAGGTTGATGAATATCAGTAAAAGGGAGAAGGAGGACGTTAGGGATTACGTCACTCAGGTGCGTAGCCTCTACAAGAGAATCCCTGCCAATGAGCGACCTACCGAGAGGGCAGTGTCTACAGTGTTCATGAATGGGATTCGGAGTGAGGAGCTCTACAAGGCTTTGGCCAGTAACTCCACCTTGCAACGAGACATGCTAGCTAGAGTTTCCGAGGAGGCAATACACGTAGATGATCAACTTAGGGAACGCAGCATGAGGACTACCAATTGAGAAAGTGTAAGCCAGAAGGACCCTGAGAGATCAACTACTTCGGGGGAAAAAGCAACTGCTAGTGTGCAGGATAAGGGAAAGAGTGTAGACCATGAGCAGGGGATGGCAGAGATGAGAATGGAGATTACACGGTTGCAAGAGCTCGTGAGGAAGCCTATGAGATCGCATGTACAATGTATATACTGTGGCGGCAATCACCTCCCAGTGGAGTGCCAAGATCCTAGATCTCGACCGTGCTCAAATTGTGGTAGATTCGGGCATGATGGAGTGGATTGCAGAATGCTGAGGAGATTCCCCTATGCACAGCAGTACAACCCTCCATACTTAGGTAATAGGCCACCCAATTTCTTTGGGAGGGGAGCCCAGTTAGCTCTTCCATCACCGACGACTGACTCAAGACCTGCCGTGCCTAGGCTGGAGATGAACCCAACTGGTATACCTAGGCCACCAGGGCCTTTTGTAACCCACCCATCTAGCCGTGCTCCTGTTCACTTTGTGGAGGAGCCTAATGAGGAAGAAACATATGTCAATTCGTACATATCCTATGACGAGGAGGGCAACCCAGTCCTGATGGACTATCGGCCAGTGCCGATGATGGCTTTAGGAAGAGGAAGAGGTAGAGGCTTTGGAGGGCCCAGCCACAGTCACATGCTGGACTTGAGGCCACCCAGGCCACATTTCATCACGCTACCCAGAACGAGAAAAAGCTAACAAGGACAAAGCGGATCTCCGATGCATAGAGTGTGGAACCACACATCTGTTTCCTAATTGTCCTAGGCGGAAGCCATCAACCAGCTCTGCCAACATGCCATCGGTGCCTTTGGGGCTCTTTGGAGTGGAAACCTTTGGTAGTGAGGATATGCCCATCCCACTATATGCTACGACGCGAGCTCAAACAAAACAGGTAGGCATCTCCTTGCCAGGGCCAAGTAACCTTGACGCAACCTCAATAGGGAAGAAAAGCCTGAGGAGACGGAAAAAGAGAACCGATGCAAAGATAACTCTTAAAACCGAGGAAGCGACTATGTTAGTAACGGGAAAGAAGGTCACAGACGCAGAGGCGGAGACCTCAGCTCCTAAGACAGCCGAGCTAGGGAGTGCCAAGGTAGGGGAATATCCCCACCCCAAACGGCAGCTCGAGGCTATAGCCAAGGTCAAGGAGTGGGTCAAGGATGCTCAAAAGCACCTCAAGGATGCTGAACCCATATTAGAAGATCCTATTGACGATTTCTCTAGCGTGAGCACACCAATCTCACCTTCAAAACCACAAGCTGTGAGCATACCTGCACCACTGGGAGCAACTCAGCAGCAAGGCCAGGGGGAAACTTGCCAGGGCAGACAGAACGCATGGCCTAGAAATGCTAGCCTCAAGGGGAGACAAGAGGCCAGTAGCCTCCTCACAACCTTGTTGTCTACTCCAGTAACTCTAAGCTTGGAAGATCTACTTAGGAAAAATCATTCCTTGTGGCACGAGTTAAAAGACTTGATGGAGGGACACGTAGGACTTGCGGGTGCTGATCCGCAAGATCATGATGCAGTTACACAGATCCCAAGTCTAACTCTACACTCAAATCCTAAGTCTTTGCACATCAATGCTTTTTGGGAAGGCACTGAAATGCACGCAGTTTTGCCTGTCCTAGCCTTAGGAGATATGATGCGAAAAGGAATTGTAGACACAGGCGCAGATGTTAGCGTACTAAACCATGCAGTCTTAGAGGCATGGGGAAACCCTCCTGTAGAGACTGCCAGGTTTAACATCACGTTAGCAAATGGAATGAAGGTAAGACCATTCGGGGTCTTAAAAAATTGGCCAGTAAAGATTGCCGGTGTGCAATTTTCGGTAAACTTCATTGTCATGAAGGGAGTGGATTACGACATACTATTAGGCCGACCTTGGATGAGGAATGCGCGTGTCATTGAGGACTGGGGCAATGGTTTGATTTTCCTAGGGAACAGAACTAGTGCAATAAGGGTAGAGATGGACACTTGGAAGACGACCTCTGTTGACCTAGATGCCATCTCAGCTATGCTGAAAGGCGACACTCAAACGACCAAACCCTATGGATCACTCACTAAATATATTCCTTGCCCAGAGGATGAGAGGGATTGGATGCACGTTTTGGCAACCATTGACCTACCAATCTCGGATGAGGAAGAACTATATCGGCAGGCAGCTAAAGCCGCAACCATGCCAATTGAGGAACCAATTGTGCCACTCTGCATGATGGCAAAAAGCTCACTCAGCCCAGGCAAGCCAGCCTCGTTCCATATCCCCAACAACAAACTAGAGCTTCAAGAAATCGTAGAGTATCTGACCAATAAACTGGAAGGCAACTCGGCTGCTAACTTAAAACCTCTACGTGATCTATTAGCTAAGCCAGAATGGAAATGGACCAAGGTCCACGACCTGAATTTGTTATATAACTGGGCTTTAGTTACTGATGACACAGAGACTGGAGAGGAAAGCTTAGGTGATGATGAGCAGTCAGAAGGACAGGACTCTGATGATGAGGAGTATGAGGACTGTTGCTCTACGGGAGAGGAGAGTGAAGAAGAGATAGATACAATAGAGTATGACATGGAAGGAAAAGCGATAGAACAAATCAGGGCAGACTTGAGGCCTAGGAAAGGAAGGACCAGTCATCAGAACGAAAAAGAAGTCATGCGAATGGAGTGTGATAGATCTTGGCTAGAACGCATAGGAGCCGTGGATTACGAGCAAGCCGGAGTGGCACGACCATGGGTAATCCCAGTGCTCAAGATGGATGCATCTCTACTGAACTACGACCCCCTGGGAAAACACCTTCATCAAGTGAGGGGTGCGAGTTTAACTCAGAGTCGGAAGTCAGCACTGAGAGTGATCCCGAGATACCACAACCTTCTAAAGTCAAATGCACCAAGGGAGACTTGCCAGTCCACCTGAGGCGCAGGAGGCTAAAAGAGGAGACCAGGAAGCAAGCAAAGGACTCAGAAGCAGAAAGGCAGAAGAAACCGTAGGATCTACCCAAACAGTTTACAAAATTTAAAAAGGGTGATAGAGTGGTGATTCTGCTAGGTGCGAAAAGACAAGGCCAAACTAGTGAACCGATCGAGGGACCCGCCAAAGTCAAGGAAGTTAACTTGGCTGGGGAAGGTGAAAAGCCAAGACTGGTGTTCATTGTAGATGACTTGACGGAGGATGAGGAGACCAAACTCGTTGCGCTCTTGCAAGAGTACATTGACGTATTTGGACGAACTTAAGGGAGTCAACCCTAGGGTTGTAACTCATAATTTCCCAATGGTCCCTGATGCAGTGCCAACAAAACAACGACCTTACCCCATGAATCCCAAACACGCCCATGTAGTAAAAGATGAGATTGATAAACTCATGAGGGCAGGATTCATATATGAGATCAGCACACAGACTAGGTATCACCTATCGTGATTGTCATGAAGAAAAATGGAAAAATCCGAGTGTGCGTGAACTACAAGAAAGTGAATGCCGCAACGAAGAGGGATAACTATCCTTTACCTTACACTAAGCACATGCTTGAGAGGGTAGCAGGTAAAGAAGCCTATAGTTTTCTGGATGGTTTCTCGGGCTATAATCAAGTGCAAGTGCACACCGACGACAGGCACAAGACTGCCTTTACCACGGAATGGGGCGTATTCGCCTACATTGTCATGCCTTTTGGGCTAATGAACACATCTACAACTTTTCAATGCCTAATGTACACTATCTTTAAGGACATGCTTAGGCGAGAACTGGAAGTGTTTGTAGACGACTTATGCTTACACTCTAGTTGGGCCGAACACTTAGAGAAATTGAGAGCTGTCTTTGAAAGGTGTAGGTTGTACCACCTCTCATTAAACCCCTTAAAGTGCCAGTTCTGGGTGAAACACGGATGCATCTTAGGGCATGTAGTATCAAGGAACGGCATTGCCACTGACTTTTCCAAAGTCAGAGTCATTGTTGACTTACTGCCACCCGATAACTACAAGGGGTTTAGTGCTTCTTAGGACACACTGGATATTATCGATGCTTTGTACTAAATTACGCACTAATTGCCAGACCATTGTACAAGTTGTTGATAGTGTTCGAGTGGACTGAGGAATGCCAGCGCGCATATGAGGAGTTGAAAAAGGCTCTTATGACTGCACCAATCTTACGAGCCCCAGACTGGAACATAACGTTTCATGTACACATAGACGCCTCTAAGTTCGCTATTGGAGCCGTGCTATGCCAGCTTGGTGAACATAACTTAGATTACCCGGTGAGTTTTGCCAGCAGGCAGCTCACAAAGACCGAGATAAACTATTCCACGACAGAAAGGGAGGGGTTGGCCATGATATTTGCGGTAAAGAAATTTAGGCATTACTTGTTGGCCACTCCCTCTGTCTTCTTTGTTGACCATCAAGCCTTGCTGTATCTTGTGAACAAGCCTTGCGCTACGGGACACATAGCTAGATGGTTACTCCTTCTACTGGAGTTTGACTTCTTTGTGGTTGTACGCAAAGGAAAGTAGCATTACATGGCTGACCACATGTCCCGCATACCCACAGGAGAAGCCGCTGTACAAGGCATACCTGACGATTTACCGGATGCACATCTCTTTAACTTGTCTAGCGAGAGAGAATTGTTCAAAGCTGATCTGACACCGTATTGGGCCGATAACATAGTGCAAGTGCTAGAGAGTGAATTACCTGAGCGACCCATTGAGAAGGCCAGGCTGAGAAGATTGATCCTGAAAATTGAGCCATACCAACTGATAGCCGGCCAACTCTACAGGTTGGGACAAGCTGGTTTATTGCGCAGATGCGTATGTGAGCACGAGATGCACGATGCATTGAAAGAAGCACATGGCGGAATTGCTGGAGGACACTTTAGCAGAGACACAACAGCCCGAAAGGTGCTACAATCCCAACTATGGTGGCCCACCCTCTTTCGTGATGCAGCTAAATTTGTAAAGCACTGCGATGAGTGCCAAAGGACTAAAGTGCCTGTGCGGAAAGACAAGATGGAGTTGACCCCTGTCATAGCCCGACAACCCTTTGAAAAATGGGGCATTGATTTTATTGGACCTATCAGTCCTGCAGCACAATATTCCCAAGCTCGCTACATCATAGTGGAAACCGATTATCTAACGAAGTGGGCAGAGGCACCAGCCACAAGGAAGAATGATGCTAGGACCACTGCAAAGTTCTTGTGGGAGTAGGTCATTTCACGGTTTGGCTATCCAATCAAACTTGTAAGCGACCAAGGCATGCACTTCGTTAATGAGGTGATTGCCCACTTGCTCTCTACCTTCCTAATAATTCATCGAAAGTCCTCTCTCTATTACCCTCAGGCTAATGGCCAAGCCAAATCCACAAATAAAATCTTAGTCAACGTGATTACAAAGGTAGTGTCTACCTCAAGAAGTGACCGGGACAACAAGCTAATGGCGGCCTTGTGGGCCTATCGCACAGCTTATAAAACGGCTGTTGGACAGAGGCCTTTTAGGCTGATGTACGGAACTGAAGCCATTTTACCCTTAGAATTCTTCATCCCTAGCTTAAGGATAGCATTCCAGGAGCGTTGGGAGGAAAGAGAGGCTTGGACCAATCGCTTAGTGGAGCTAGAGTGCCTAACGGAGACCCGACTCCTCAGCACTCACTCTCTGATTTGTGAGAAGGCTCGACGAAAGATGTGGTTTGACAAGCATGTCAAACAATGAGACTTTGAACAAGGGGACCTTGTTCTGCTATACTCTGTAAAAGGACATAAACAGAAGATGAAGTTTCGGGGGCTAGGGCCTTTCAGAGTACACATGATTGGTAGAACAGGGAATGTTGAGTTAGAGACACTTGAAGGCGAAGGAATAGGCTTTTTTAATGGCAGCCGCAGAAAGAAGTACTATCCTCCTTCCCATCCATTACATGAGCCACCCATGCTAGAACCCCCAGTGAACGTCTGCATGGCTACTATAACCGACCTTACAGATCAGGACGAAGAAGCAGTGGCACTGGTGTATCTACGAATCACAGCCACAGCAGGAGTGATGTATTCTTTTGATGCCTTGATTCATGAAGGTGCCGACTACAACATCTTGATGCATGACCATTGGACACGCATTGATCAACCGAAACTACAGCCCACTAATGCCAAACTCACCCCGTTTGGGGGTACTGCTTATTCACTCCTAGGGAAGTGCAAGGTAGTCATTTCTATCGAGTTTGAAAGTTTACCAGCTTTCTTCCATGTGTTGCCTAACACTAAAGGAGCCGGTAATGTGTCACTATTGGGTCGTACTTTCAAGAAGCAAACGAACTGTAATGTGGATTACAACCTAAACCGCATTCATCTTGCTATAGGCAATGTGCGTATAATGACGACTTTCAGCAAGGGCTGTCATGATTCCTCCACCATTACAAAGCCACCGGTAGAAACCCCAATGACTATGCTCCAGCCCAAGTCTAAACAGAAGAAAACTACGGCCTCGTGCCAGGCTCTCGACCCCAGGCACAAACCCACCAAGAGTGCTCACAAGGCCAAGGAGTCCAAGCTTATATAAGTGCCAAAACGGCAAAGACCACATTTGGGTAGACCACCCAAACGTGATCCTAAACGCCAAAATCATCAGCCATCACGGCCTAAGAGGCAGTCCAGACGCTATCGACGTAGACACATAACCACGCCGCAATGGATCCCCAAAGATCTCTTGCGAGCACAAGGATACTATGAGGGCAACCCCTGGATTTGGATGCCTAAAAATGGCCAGTTAAAAAGCTTATCTACAAGCAATCTCACCCCAGTGAGGTAGGCTTGCACACGTGGCACCCAGGGCATAGTTAGCAAACCATTGCCCGCTGTGGCTAGTAAGCCCCAGCTCATCTATCGACCAAGGCAAACGCCACACACCACTATCCAGTCCATTTGCACCATCCCCACCAGCAGGTCTTAAACCTTCCTACACGGTATGACCTTTCCTCTCCTTGGCTAAAGACCTCGCCGCAACTTCTGGGGATGAATTAATAACTTGCATCAAGATGTTGGACAAAACTTTCACTACATTCACTAGAAGTTATGAGAGGCTAGACCTAGGTCTTCTTGACAAAACACTTGCTTCGAATGTTCATGCATTACCATGCACTTGGGAAGAATACGAACTTATGACCACTAAATTCTCCAAAATTGCTGCCAAACTGATAGCAAAAACGACGAAATCTCAAAGGAGCAAGTTGCCCTCAGAAGACTAATCACTTCATATCATAAGCCTCCTCGTTCTGTTCCTGAACACGAGTTGCAAGAGCTCATGCAGATGGCAAGCTTGCCTTCCACGTTCTTGCAACAGTGGTTTGCTCTGAGAATCCAATGGGAGAAAAAAGGTTGCCGGATAATGACCAATACTGAGCAACGCAGGGCAGTTAAAACCATTGAATATGACCCTACTTATGTGGCACCCATCTCGTTTAGGGTTTTGGCCATCACCCGTAACCAGCATTTAGACGACCAGGTGCTCGCTCACCCCTACATTGACCAATTCCTCACAGAAGAGGAATTACATGTTGCCAGCCGCCTTAATACTGGAGATCTCTTTCACGATGTCTTGACCTACATCTCCCAAGTCTCCAACCATCTGCTCTTGATTGTCATGCTCAACTGGAATACAATCCAAAATTCTACACGTGGCTTCTTCACACGTAACTCCTACCCCAACAGGCCCAAAGCCCCTCACCTTTTAACCCATAATCCTAGGAAGGATTTTTTTCTAAGCCGGAAGGGGCGGGGGTATGTGGGTATATGGTGAAGGTGAAAGGAATCATATAGGAAATGAATAAAAAGGGGGTACAGAAAAGTAAAGGTAGTGAAAAGCATAAGCATATAGTATGAAAAAAATGGCTTCCTAAAAAATTCATTCAAGAGTTTTTATTCTCACATAAACAGCAAAGTGATATGTGGAAAATGCTAACGAAAGTTACGAATTATGGCAGGAGCAGAAAATGTCGCAGCAAGATCGCGCCCATCGACTCCCGTTCACAAACGAGGAAAGGGAGCAGTATCGCATCCATCTAGAGGACCGCGCCTTCGGCCAGCTCAAGTTCCGAACCATCCACAACATCGAAGTCGTGGTGGCCAAGGAGGAAGCAGCCAGGAGGGTAGTGGAACAGTGCAACCTTACGAAGTATATTGAAAAATTCTTGCAGGAGACGGATCACTTAAAATGCGTAGAATTCCTCAGAACATACAACCCGGACCAAGAAGGTGGCATTGTAACAGTGGGCTGAGGAGAGGGTGCAAAGCAGGTGCAAGTCCGGTTGGATCCAGCCTTGGTGGAAAAGGCTTTGGGATTGGTACCAAGGACAGAAAGGAGACAAAAAAGAGATGTTTATGCCTTGCTGAAAATGAAGAAGGAAGAGGTGCTCACGAACGATGGCATAAGCATCCAGGACATCCCTGACACAGAAGGCAGGTTTCAAGCCAAGTTGGTGCATGTGCTCTTCTCCAGCCAATGCTATAATTCCTTAATGCATCGAATTAGTGTGCCAGTGCTGGAGAATGTAGCAGCCCACACCCTAGATGAGGTGGATTGGAATGGGTACGTGCGGAAGACGATTGATCAAGTGGCCAATGCATTAGCCCTAGGAAGTGCACCAACAAGAGGAGAATCTCCGGCTTCTAAGGTTACGGAAAGGAAGAAAGCCTCCTCCAAGGCCTCTTTCATCGGATACGGAGGAGTCTTGACTGCACTCATTCAGGAGGCAGTAAAGGAAGCACAGGAGGGAGAAGGAGAAACGTCGGAGAGGTCGCCTCCTTGCCGGGACAAAGACAGGTCCATCGACAAAACGGAAACAGAAGAAGAAGGGGAGGGGCAGACTAGCAAAAAGACAATCAGGGCAACGAAGAAGAAGGCGACGTAGAGGAAGAAGAAGAATGACGAAGGCAGGAAGAAGGAAAAGGAAGACTTGGAAAGGGCGAAGAAGGAATCCCTTAGAGAAGCAAAGGAGAGAGAGAGAACAAAGAGACAGGAGGAGGAGAGGGAAAAAGAGGAGTTACAGAAAGCAAAGGAGGCATCAAAACAAGAAGCTGAAGAGGAGAAAAGGAGGGAAAAAGAACATAAAGGGAAAAAGAAGGAGGAGCAGAAAAAAAGGGAGGAGGAAAGGAAGAGAAAAGCGGATGAGGAAGAGGAGGAGCTACCAAGAAAGGAGGAAGAGGACCTGAAGGAGGCCACCTGCTGGTCCATTGAACAATGGTGCCGAGCAGATAAACTAAGGAACTTGAGCCCGTGCAGAGAAGAGAGGCCAGGGTCTAGCACACAGGTGCCAAAGTTTGTGCCACCTCCAGTCCCTAAAGGCAAGGGCAAGGCCCCGCTCCATCCGATCCCTATCCTCCTGGTGACTTCCGCGGAACTCACCACCATCACCCCTAGCATCCCGACTAGCGCAGATGTGTCAAACTTCGTGGCGTGGATGTAGTATTTCATCAACAAGGAGATGGGACAGGGGCAGAGCACGGAGACTACGGCCACAGAACAAAAGAGGCCAGCCACGGATGCAGAGTCCAGGCAAGAGCCCAAAAAGCAAAAAGTCGAAGCCTCAACCTCGCCCATTCACACAACGATGATGCCACCGGCTAATTACGACGAATACATCACCGAGCTACTCTCCCAATTGGAGAGAGTGAAGGAGGAACACAGGATAGCCATGGCTGAGTTGGCAACCGAGAAGATAAGAGTGGCCGCCTTCGAGCTGGACAAGACAAGAATGATAGCCTTGTAGTAGTGCGAGATTGCATATCAGAGACAAGAATTGAAGGCTAGGGATGAGAGGGAGGAACACTGGAGGAAGCTGCTCGAAAACAAGACTCAAGAGTTTGTAAACATGCAAAGAGAGCACAAGCTCCTAATAGTGCAGTACCAGGAGCTTACTGCTCAATCTGCTCAGATTGATGCACTCGTGACGGAGCTGAATGCCAGGGATGAAGAAAGAAAACGAGGCATGGAGGAGCAGCAGGAGGAACTCAAGCGCCTGACAGATCAGCTAACCTCTGAAAGAGGAGAACAAGAGAGGCTAGTCAGGGAACTAGAGGATTATGAGCAAAAAATCATGATGCTGACCTTAAGACAGGGAGAGGGCTTGGAAGTAATGAACAAAAGGGCAGAGGAGTGGGCTGCGCACAACGAAAAGAGGGTGAAGACACTAGCGTGGCGCCTTGCTCTGACATAAAAGGAGAAAATCATCACAGAGAGCAAGGCGGAGGTAGCCCAAGTGGCCTTCAGCACTCAACACAAGGCCTTCCTCGACACTATCCTGGACGCGATGCACGCAACGCAAGGAGAGCCACTGGAGGCAATGCAAAGAAAGCTCGGTATGGCAAGAAGAGCCCTACATGCTAGACTACAGATGCCACCATTACCTGCGCAGGTTAGGCTGAGTTTGGATGAATAGCGAAAATACCTAATGCTGGCCGGCCTAACCCCCCAGGAGATAGACGCCCTCGGATTCGAGGAAGAAGCAACACATGCAGAACGGTAGGGGGAAGAAGCAGAGCTGGAAATCGATGTGAATCGATTCAGGGAAGACGTAGTCCCACAACCCCCCTCGCCGCAGGCCCAAGAACCGCCATAAGGGGACCCAACTCTGCACAAAGAAAAGCCGTCTCTAAAGAGAGACACAAAAAGCTGGTGGAGGAGGCCATAGAAAAACTGAGAGCCAAGCCAGCCGTGCTACCATCCGCGCCTCTCCCTCCGTGCCTAGATGATCTTCCCGCAGGATTCCACGCAGAACTGGTAGTGTGGGAGGTGCAGGAACTAGGAAAGGATCCATTCCCCTTCAGTTTCCTCCTACCCAACAGTCTGCAGAGGGTCCTGCCGCTCAAAGTGATGGACGAGGTGATCGCGATTGGTGGCCGGTTGGGGAAAAAATGGTTGGAAGAGCGGCAAAAGACCCCAACCTCTTGGGGCACAGAAGCGGCCGACTACTAGCAAGATAAGGTTTTTGAAATCCCCCACACTGTACAAAACTACAAGAGCCAACCCCTGTGGAGGAGGCGAGTATGCGACATAAGCATGGTCGCCTGGATGGTGTTTTGTAATACCCTGCCATTCGAGCAGAACGACCCTACCTACATGGCATACCCTCGAAGGGTAGGGGTAGATTTTGATGCCACCCTCCATGGGCGGTATGACTTTCCCATTATTTATAACTCCACTGTAGTATCCTTTGAGCACGCCCTTCTTTTTACCGTAGAAAGCCTAGACGAGTCTATGATGCGCTTCCTGGCGGACTTCTACTCATGTCCTGACCCTGCTTTTATAACCACTTGTAATTATCTTAGGTTACTTAGGCTACTTCTTAAGCAGGACCCGACTCCACAAGAGTGCGGCCTGCCTCCCCTATTCTTTGACCCTAACGCTATAGATAACTGCGCCATGGCTCGTCTCATGATGAGGGCTAGTCTCCTTCCCTCTTTTTGCCTAGCCCTCCTAGAAGACATGAACGACAGCCAATTCACTAGATGCAACCACCCCTTCCTCTCCACCACCTCCCTTCATGTACGCATGAATCTGAAAGATTACATGCAAAGTCGCCAGTTTTTTAGCAAGTCTATCCGACCCCCTTCTCCTCCTCCTTCTGATCAAGACAATTAGGCCTATGTATCAAAAGAAGAAGAAGAAGAAGAAGAAGAAGCACCATAGTCACTGCACCTAGGGTTCTTCCTAGCCCCCTCCCCCCACTTCACGCTTAGGGCACATCAAGGGTAGGACTTTCATACCTATCACCCTAAGACTCGCACTGCACCTCCAACGAAGCACAAACTGGGTCCTCAAGTGTGGGACGTTACCAAGGGCTTACCCAAGGTTAGACCCATCTCCCAGTTCCACTGTCACGAGCACCACACTCTACACGGCGAGCAGACACACCCCTTAGGGAGTGCACAACTTTTCTTGCAGGTTATGTTCGACTCTCAAGAAATGGCTATCCGCAGAAGAAGTTCACCCACGGCACCCTTTAATGACCCAAACTTCTTTTCATGTGCCGGCATCCAGCCATCTGCCTGCTGCTGCTGATGGCCACCATGATCGAACCAAGTCAAGGTAGAATGCCATTGGCATAGATCTTGGAACCTCATCATCTGAAGATCCATGCCCAATGCCTCAAGATCCACGGATCGCTTATTGATTCCACAAGCCTGAAGACCTTCAACTCAAACTGAAGACTTTCAACTCAAAGACAAGGATCTTCAATCAAAGCCACAGGTTTTCAAGATAAACAGTGTTCGGGGGGTTTCTCCAGAATAAATCCCTCCAATACCATCCTCGTAAGGGATTGCTTATTGCTTCAGGCATTTCTGATAATCCAAAGATAACCGGCTACATAAGCGCCACAACAGGGTGAAAGATGCCGAGTATCTTCATGGAGCCTAAAGCACGCCGGAATCTTTCCTGGTCATCGTCCCCAACCTCCATCACCTATCATTCCCCCAACCACCCACCTACATGTTCCCTGCCTAACAGCTGACCTAACTAGCCACTACATCCCACCGCAGTGCCATGGGACTGGCACTTGGCTAGGAGGAGGGTAATGTTACCGTGTTCCCGCAGCATAGAGGAGCGAAAAATGGAAATAGCAAAAAAGGTGCAGGATAAAAGCAGAAAAGGACGCCTTGACCGGTAGCCAGTCCCTGAAAAATTCAAATGTTCGGGCACGACCCTTAGAAAGCTTCGGTGTCGGCCCGAGGCAACAAAAGAATTAAAATGCGGAAGCGCCCCCGAATCTTTGTAAAAGAGTGCCAGGCTTGCTCCTGTGCAAAGTGTACGCATTAGTCGGAATAGGATAAATTAGAACGGTGGAAAATGGGAAAAAGGGCCTAGGCTACAGTCGGCCATGTAAAAGAGGGAAAAGGGGATGACCGCCCAAAAAGGATTTAGGGCTTTGTATATAAAGTTGAAAAGTGAATGAGAAGCTCATTCTTTGGTGTGTGGCAAAAGGAGTCTTCTTCTTCCTCTCTTCTTCTCTTCTTCTTGCTTGTGTGTGCTCTTGAGAGAGGGAGTGTGAGAGTGTGAGGGAGTGAGTGTGTGTGAGAGTGAGGGATCAAGAGGGTGAAGCTCTTCACCATCTCCTCTTCTCTTCTTCTCTTCTCTTCTCTTCTCTTCTCTTGTGCGTGCGGCTATGGAGGATGGAGCTTGGAGATGGAGGAGGCTTGAGGATGCTTGAGCTAGCATCAAGAATTGTGGAGCTACCGGAGTGCAAGAGAGAGGAGGGTACTCGATCGGGCATCAAGGTAAGCTCACTACACTCGTAGGATCGACGGCGTGTCGGCTAGGTGAGAGATAGCCATTAGAGCTCGCTTGGAATGCTTGAAACAATAAGCGGTCCGTGGGTCTTGGCGGTTGAGCGAAAGCTCCCACACTCACCTTAACTACCTAACTAACCAACCAACCTACTAACTAACACGGAGAGAGAGAGAGAGAGAGAGAGAGAGAGAGAGAGAGAGAGAGAGAGAGAGAGAGAGAGAGAGAGAGAGAGAGAGAGAGAGAGAGAGAGAGAGAGAGAGAAGAAGAAGAAGAAGAAGAAGAAAAACAAGAAGAGAGAACCTACTAATAGCTAACTAAGAATGCTCCATAGATTTTTAAAAGTTTTGGAACTTCGCATAACAACAAGCAGGGGGCACACTATCTCTTCTCAAACTCGTTATTCTTTGAGCATGTCTACATTTCTCTTTTCAAACTAGTTCCTACAAAGGTGATTTCACATTACTATGACTTAAAACTAGTTCAACACAAGTCCTATTCACATTGATTGTGCAACATATTTACAAAGAGCCTAATGCAAGATTCTACTATCCAAAATCTCAAATATAATCCATTGTAAGGAGTTAGTCACTACCAAATATTGTTATAAACTTCATAAAACCTCTTTACAAAAATCATAGCTTTCCAACAATTCATTTGGCATTGAAAAATTTGAGGGCATGAAAAATATCACACTTGGGAAACTCAAATGTAATTTTTACTCACGCACATGGAAAATTATGGATGGTAATTCACAATAATGTACCATCATAAACAACTGAATAATGGATAGAGAATGATGAACAAGCACTTGCTTTAATTAGGTTACATCTTGATCTAGGCCTTATCACCACATTAATATCAAAAGAACAACAAATGAAGCATGGGAGAAGTTGAATAAAAGTCTTGGTGCAAAAGTACCAAATCAAGTGATGTAGTTACAGATGGATTTTTATAGTTTAGATCATGAATACAAGGATTCACTTGCAAAACACGTATCAAAATTAAGAAGCTTAATGAACCAATTTGAAGGTATCCAAGTTAAAGTTTCCAAAAAGGATGCACTAGTAATGCTACTTGTAAGCCTACCTAAGGAATATGCAACTTTGAAAGTTTCACTTCTTACCCATGAATCACTTAACCTTGAAGGCTACATATCTTTAATTATTTTAAAAGAGAAGGAATTTAAAGGGCAAGTTGATCCACTTGCAAGCAAGGGCACCCTATTCTTTATAATGAAGGGTCCCAAGGAATGCTACAATTACGGTAGGAAAGGAGACATTAGCACATGAAGTAGATTGAAACACATATCCAAATGCAATCAATGTAAGATGCATGCAAGTTTAAATAACAATCAAATTTCATTGAGGAAAATAACCATGATAAAAAGACTGAAGGGTACATTTTCTAAGATAACAAGAAGAAGACTTGAAGACAAAGAGCTTAATGACCCACTAATAGTAGCCATAGAGTGCAGTTAGTGAGGGGGACAATCAATTATTCAATGTAACTAATATACTCATCCACTTGATCACCTTGTAGTAGCTACATAAGGCACCAAGGGGGGGTGTCAAAACATTTGTATGTGCCTATGTAAGAGTCCTTCTTTGTATGAAACACAATTTGAACTATACCTTAGAGTGTAGAGAGATGAGGATAATGAGTTTGATGGATAAGGATTTGAGGTGGCGAGTCAACTGTACTCAATCCAATGTACTCTCTTATTCTTTCATATCTAATGCTTCCTTGTGGGCACAATTTTGGTAGCTCAGCATCAAGAGATAGACTTAGGTGACAACATCCAAAACTCCCTTGGAATACAATGGACTTTGTTACCTAGGATTGCTTGACTCTACCTTGCAAAGGAAGATCTACCCTATTCCCATGAGGATCCATCAAAAAATAGGATTTCTAAATAATGTTAAGGTCACCTAATAGTTTATCTAGCATCGGGTCATGAGCAACTACTTGTGCAATTAAACCCAAACTGAAGTAGACTTGTATTGCACTTAGTTCAAAGAGTGAGAACAAGGGGAAGCTAGGTTGTCGACCCCTTTGTACATAAGGTAAAGTCTCACCCTAACCTCCTAAAATGATATGAGGTTAGGATCTATAATAATCTTCCCTAATACAAGCCTTCCTAATTTCTACTAGTCGATCACTTTGAGGGAATTCTCTCGGCTCACCGAGACTACCCTATCATAGAATGAATCTATCAAGGATCTACCATCCCACTTCCCTTTTTGTGATGGAAATGTTTAATTTTTTAATCATCTACTATTTATTTTGACATGTAAAAATAATTTTATTAATTAATCCATTAATAGAAGATTCATCTATTTAATTTAGGCACAACACAAAGACAAGAACAAACAATTTTTAGAAAATACTAGCAACAATGTACTTATCCACACCTTCTTTAAGTTGCAATGCCAATCTGACATTCCATTCCTTATATCAAGACCCATATCCCAAGCACCTAGATATTAGTGTCCAACTCCCATGGAACACAATCCATAATCAACTCTTTATCTAGAATAGGATATTCTAATGTCCAAAGGTGTTAGGCCACCATAGAGGTTTTCTATCTCCCATCCTAGGTCCAACATGGGGTGTCTAGAGCCTCCTTGACTTCTACACTATGGTAGGAGCAAACCTTGTCTTTCATGGTGGGCTTCACATCATCCACCCTCGGCTAGTGTATCAAGCAATGCCCTTTTGGGTCTCTTACCTTTATTGGCATCTTTTCCATGGTGTGATCATGAAGGTGACCCATTATGCATCAAACCCTCACCCAATAATATATCTCAGAGTGAGTATAACTCTCCCCCTTAGGGGACTCTCAAGTTCAATTTAAAACATGGCAAATACCTTATCTTTAGACTAGGAAATCATTTATTTTTGAAGCAACAATTCATTTCTTAAAACATTTTGATAAAAGGCTTTTAAAAATTCCCTTTAAATATTCCATAAGGTAAAATGCAATTCAATAAAATACTTTCCCCTAAGGACTATAATTATTTAAAATTCAACACATAACTCTTTAATAGAAAAAGGATGTTTGTGAGCATGCTTAGATCTAAGTAGTTTCTTAAACACTCATTTCTCATTCTAGGTCCTAGGTTTCTATCTATCTCTTGAAGACAATTCTAGATTTTAGTTATTTTGGCCTAACTTTTAGTCCATAGTTTCATGGTTGGCAATCACTCATATAACACTTCCTCATCAAGGAAAACTTAGTCATGGAATTATCTACACCTTTCATAACATGACCAACTATACTAATGTTAGACTATCATGATTGCTATCTCATAATAACATTTTAAAAACAAATCTCTTCTTTCTTCTAGTACAACTACACCCATGAACAAGCTTTACATTGAATGATCATCCCATTATTTCTATGCAAGTGTAACATGCCCGGTTGTCTAGGCATGTTTTTAGCAGTCCATTGAGATACAAATCTAAGGGACGCTGCTTGGCACTCCCATGGAATGTTACAAAGTTTGTCACCCAGGGTTTCTCGAGTCCACCTCGCAATGGAACGTTCGCGGCCAAACCCACTGGGAACAACCTAAAATTTGGGTTCCTAGTGGACAAGGTCTCCTGACAGCATTTTAGCGTCAGGTCTTGGATATCCTACTTTATGCAGAGATACCAAGCCGAAGCAGACCCATGCCCACTTGGTTCAAAGAGAATGGGAAACGAGAGGGATGCACCACTCAACCTCTCTACTCGTAGGGCATAGTCCCATTTCGGTCCCCTAAAACAACATGAATTGGGGTTCTAACCTAACAATTACTACGGGTTGGTTGTCAGTAGAACCTTGTGAGAAGCCTGCCAGTTCTCTCGGACCACCTTGCTCAATCCCACTGTCAGGGGTTTCGTCCACCCGCTTCCCTTAATGGGCATTCTTTAGTTATTTAATTAGGACCTACCACATTTATATGTGACATTTAAAATCAGCTTCCTTAATTAAGCCTTTTAGGAAACAGGGTTCGTTTGTGTAATTTATAGCATAGACACGAATACAGAGCAAGCAGTCCTTTTGATAAACAAGTTCCTTAACTTATCTTCAAATTAATCTTTATCTCCTGCCCATACAGGAGAAATTATATGTCCCTTCTGCCCAACAGAAGTAGCTGGTCCAAATCACATGGCACCACAATTTCCATCCTTTATCTAGAATAGGATCTTTCAATGCCATAGACGTTGGAGGTCTTTCAACTCCGTTCCGGACTTGGCAAGGGGTGTCCAGAGCTCCACTTGACCCACAAGCTACCTAGGAGTGAAACATTATTCTTGTGGTTGGCCTTTTCACCACTCGACCTTCGACCCGTGAATCAAGCACTGCCCTTTTCAGGTGTGATCTTGGAGGTGATCCACCCGTGTAAAGAACCTTTCTTAATTAAATAATTTAGGAATCAAGCACAGTGAAGGCAGTCAAAATAAAAATAATCTTTTAAGAAAACATTCCTTTATTCCCAGGGCAATTTGTTATCACAAACCCCTGCCTAATATCATCTTTTAAGAAAACATTCCTTTATTCCCATGGCAATTTGTCATCACAAACCCCTACCATGAATTTACCATCAAACATAAGTACTTGGAATAATCGTCCAAACAACAATCCAAAAATCAGTTGAATGTGAAAGTATTTAGGACGTTGTTTGATCAACCAAAGAAACCAAGGGTATTTTTCCAAACAATGCAATAATAGATGCAATAACATTTCCATCCGCATATTCGCTCTCCCCCTTGGGATCTAAGAGCAATGCTATGCAAAATTTTATTTAACACTCCCTTCCTTCGGCTAAGGCATATGCTAAGGTCTCATATGACTATACAAGTTGTAGGCTCTATTGATCACTTCCATTGAACGACAACCCAACATTCTTCCCAACAAGTATAAAAGTATCGCTCTTCCCTTTAACTTAGGGTTTCCTAATCCTTGAGCTCTCCACTTGCCTTTGAGGCCTGGAGTTGTTGTTTGTATCTAGCCTAGAATTGACTTGATGAGAATACTAGTTATCAGATAGATCTCAAGGCATCTTATTTTTAATCCTTATGACCAATGCTTGTACTAACTATGCACATAATCACGATCCCAATCTATTAAATATGAGCCATCAGTTCGTGATATCGACAAGAGCTTGGACAAAGGTCTAGAGTTTCCAAAAAATGATTCTCTTTTAGACTAGGTTGCTTGCCATGCAATCCATCAGGAGTGCAAGCTACAACGTACTTTCAGTGTGGTGAAAAACATATCTATTATTTACGAGAAAAGGGGAGTCGCCTATACCTTGGAATCTTATATGTTACTTATGTTGTATATGGATTTTATCGCATAGCAACTAGATGCAATTTACTTCTCTTGATACATGCACTTCACAAACTATATCTTCGAATATTTGGGATGAAATTTATCATTTTCAATGACCTATTCTAGTGTGGCATAGTACGGCCTTGATGTGTCCCATACAGGAATCAAAGCAAGCAACCAACAACTTAGAAATATATTATTGACATCCGGTACCGTAGTTGTATTGGCTGTGATACCCTCGCCCAAGGCTTCGTTGTGGATTGTGGGATTGCCACCCACACTTGACATTCTTCGCTTGGGGGCCATTCTTGATCTTCCTTGCTTCTGGGTGCAACCCTTTTTGGAATTTCAGTAGCCTCTTGTTCAAGTGGATGACAAAAAGGGGGAAACGCTCACAGGATAGGGATTAAGTTCGCAGGGAAGGGAAAGAGTGTGTGGTCACCCTCTAAGGAGGGGAAGAGAAGGAGGAACCTTCTAGAAGGTTCTCTCTCTCTCTCTCTCTCTCTCTCTCTCTCTCTCTCTCTCTCTCTCTCTCTCTCTCTCTCTCTCTCTCTCTCTCTCTCTCTCTCTCTCTCTTTGTTGTGCCGCTAGGGCATCAAGGCCTCCTTCTTTTCTTTGATGGGGGGGTTATAACGGAGGGGAAGTGGGGAGAAGGTGGAGTGGTGGTGGTGGTGGTGGTGGTGGTGTCTCCCCCACCCACCACTTGTTGGTGAGCATGGTCGTGGTGTGGACTAGTCGAGGGTGCCAGGGGTAGCAGGCCACATGGCCTTCCCTTCATCAGCACCATCGTCATCGTCTTCCTCTTGTTCATCATCATCTTCCACTCCTTCTTCCTCATCATCATCATCTTCCTCCACTTCAACGACTTCTTCCTTCCCTTGGTCATCATCCACATTGTCTCCTTCTTCCTCGTTGCTATTGCCTCTAGCTCCCCGTCATTATCATCTTCTTCCTTTCCCCCTGCCACTTGTTCAACGACAACAAGGAGGAGGGTGATAAAAAATTTTCAATTAACTTTAATTAAAAAGGGGGGGTTCCTATGTGAAGAGGGCAAGGATATTACATCCTCTCCCCCTTAAAGAACTTGAGATGTCCTCCTCTTGGAAGAACTGGGGATTTCATTCTAGAATGTGTGGGGTAGTATCCATCATGTACTCATTGCGACACTCTGGCCACTCATAAGCATGCAGTCTTTTGAAACAACAACTTATTGTATTTGATATATCTGAGTCTGGATTACAAGAGAAAAGTTTATTGTACGTACATCTCATGAATATCTTCTAGGTTTTTTCTAACTATCTGATAATTTCCTGGTAGGTTCTGGATCACTAAAGCTTGTACAACTTCATTTCTTGTAAGTTCAAGTTCTGTTTGAGTCTTGTTGGGACAATTAGTGTGGATATATCCAATGTTGTGGCACTAGGAGCATCGGTGTTTAGGGCTCTTTGGACATTCCCTTTTGAAATTACCTAACTCCTTGCAATAGAAACAACGTGGAGTTTTTTTACTTGGGGTCACAAGATTCTTGGTTGTCCTCGGCAAGATTTTTTTCTTTAGACCATATTGTCCTAGGATCCTTTTTAACATATCAAAATGGTCCTTTATCTTGGAAACTCTGTTTCCAAATTGTCCTCTTCTTAGATCTGACCGAGATCCATGGAAAATCGGCTTTGCTTGTAATACCAAAGAATACTCCAAAGCTTCGATCTATATTAGTTGAGAAGAACAACTTAAGAGAAATACATCACAAGTTATAACTGTCATTCTTGCTAAAGTATCTTCGATCACTTGTAAGTTCTAGGCTCAAAATTGATGCAACTCATATTACTTGGGTTAGCTGTAGTTACAAAAGTAAGGTTTATTCCAATACAAGTTGTATTACATGTTGATAAAATTTCTAGGATTTCTAATCATCCTGAAGAGGTGTAGTGGGTTCTAGGTCTTTGTCTTCATCCAATTCCTCTATATATCCAAAGACCACACTTGTGTAGCCTCATTTTCTTAGAGGCTCAATATCTTTTGGACTTAAGTCAGGGCAGTTGCTTGGACATGCCCTAGATCATTGCAATGGAAGCATCGACGATCGGGACATCTCTTATGGATGTGCCCTATCTCTCCACATGTGTGGTATCTCTTGTCCTGATCTCGGGAATCATCTTTGTCACAATTTCCCGAATTAAGTTCTTAGATGATTCGATGCATCTTGCAAGTCTATTGGACGCATTGCTTCAAGACAGTGGTTTAGAGGAGCGTTCAAGCCATGGTGAAAATTGGATACTTGTTGCACAATATCCGTAGGTGGTGTGTATTTTAGTAGGGTTACCGACTTTGAGTAGTAGGCTTCTAGGGTTAATTCTAGCTACTTTATCTTGAAGAATTCATTCATCCTCAAAGTCTGCTAGGTTGGCGGAAGGTATCATCCACATACAACATCTTTCAGCTGAACCCAAGTGACAACAACTTCAGAAATACATTGATCTTTGCACCATTGCTTCTGCCATATCTGAGCATGACCAACTAACTTAAGTTTGGATATCATTGCTTGATTAGCAAAAGCAGTTCCTAAAGTAGAGAAATAGTCATTCATCGATTCAATCCATGTTTCTACCTCCAGTGGCGACATCTATTCCTTTTCCACCCAACTCGGGTGCCTTAAATTGCTTGATAAGGACTTTCTTCTCTTGCACATTAGCATTCATGGGTGTAGAAGGTGGCTGACAATCAAGCCATACCACTTAGGTTATTCTATTTAGGATATGTCTACAAACCATACATTAATCAATCCCACATCACTACGAAGTTTCGCTCTGATACCAACTATAACGTGACTGCCTATCGGTTATCCATGAACATTTTTAGCAGTCCATCGAGAGACAAATCTAAGCAAAAATGCCCTATACTCCCATGGAATATTACGGGGTTTGTCGCCAAGGGTTTCTCAAGTCGGCCTCACAACAGAACGTTCATGATCAAATCCACTAGGATTGACCTAAAATTTGGGTTCCTGATGGACAAGGTCTCCTGATAGCATTCTAGCATCGGGTCTTGGATATCCTACTTTACACAAAGATACCCAAGCCGAAGCAGAATCATGCCACACTTGGTTCAAAGAGAATGGAAAACAAGAGGGATGTTGTTGAATGCTGTAATGACTAGATTTTTTGGTTGATTTTTGTTGTTTTTGAAGTCTGAATGGTTGATTATTGATGGATTTTGAGTGATAATTGATTGTTTTGGAAGTGTTTGAAAGTGTTTTGGATGATATTGACTATGTTTTGGAAGCTCATGATGATTCTTAGTAGAAATATGAGGTTTTGAGATGTTCTGATAGATTCTGTTGAGGTTTTGATTGGTTCTGATACCTTATGTTTAGCTTCTGTTTTGTTCTGATTTTCTTCTGTATGAAGCATGGATTGATGATTGATGATGGTTGAAATCTCTTAAAATCTTATTGAATAGTTTTTGATAGTTTGGGATGGTTTAGTATGAGTTATGAGGTTCTGTTGACCTTCTATAACCCTTTGTTGATCCTTTGTAGACCCTTTGTAGAGCCTCTATTCTGTTCTGTTCTGTAAATCCTTTGTAGATCTTCTATAACTGTTCTGTGATATGAGGGTGTACTATGGAAAAATTTTCTAACTTTTGGAAAGGATGAATCTAAGTTCAAAAGAGCTAAAACAAATGGAAGAAGTAGCTGGTGAAGACTGAAAAGAGGACTGAAGTGAAGTGACAGTAGTGAGCTATGAAGAGACACTGTAGTGGCTCTGGTGCCCTTTCATACCTCCCATGCCTCTTGGGAGGTGCATCCACGACCTAAGAGGGATTATTATGAGTGATTATTTAGTATTGTAGTAAGGAAATGATGTACTATTGATTGAGAGAGAAATAGAGAGTCAGAGTGACAGCAACCCTCTCACGAACATAATCAACCACAAAACCAGGGACAAAGCACACAAAATCTATGTATATGGCTCTGCATTTAATCTCAAAACTAAAAAGAAACCATAAATCTCTATTTTATTAATAATTTTTTTTCATCTTCATCATCTTCATCCATAGCTTCAATCATTATGCAAGAAAAAAAGGGAAAAGAGAAATTTATGCACAAAAGACATAGGAGAGAGAAGAGAGAACAAAATTTTGGCACCACCAAAAAGGAGAATATGCGATTGGAGAAGAGAGAGTAAAGGGAAAGAGGCACATAACCACTCATGCACTCCACCCCACCTCCTCTCCAAAAAGCATACCCCTTCTTATTTTATTATTTCTTTAAAAATTTGATACACTTGATATTATAAGGCCTTTGGCCTTTAATCTTGAGTATTCCTACCCTTTACAAATGCATGCACGTAACACTTTTGTGTATATCATTTATTTATGATGGATGTGGATGTGGCCCTCTCATATCTCTATCTCTTTTTGGTGATTTTGTAACAACTTAGTATTATTCTCTTGACAAAAAATGAAAATATGATGCATGCTTGGATTTTTTTGTGCCTTGTTTTTATGCTTCTTTGGGTGTCATCATATTCCTCCCACATTGAAATGTGAAGCGTCCTCGTGAACCTTGTCAAATAAGAAGAACCATTGTCTAACACAAAACACTTCCAAAATTGTTAGTAAAACAACTTCAATCATAAGGCCTAGCCATGGTAGAGTATGGGACTTCAAATCCATGACCATGAGAGTAAGGGAACTCCTGCCTCCATCACACTTCCACACTAAAAAGTTTGAATAGTCTCCAAAGGATAGAGTCCAATGTTTAATAAGGGATCATGATAATAACTTCTCCATTCCAATAGGGGAAATAAGGATGACTCCCTTCATCATGTAGCTCAAAGGACACATGAAGGAATTGGGTTTGATTATAGATGCATCATTATGTATCTCTTTCTATTGTTGTACCTTGACAAATGATTTTTTAATATTAGCGATGTAATGCCAAATCTTATGAAACATTAAGATATGTGTTTAAGTTTTTCTTTTCTTTTCTTTTCTAAAATGGGTTTTAAGGATATGTTTCTTTAGTTAATGCACGATCTCGATACTTCTCATCTTTAAATTTTTTCTTTAATATCAAATTTTTTCAATGTTTAGTATATTAAGGAAATGTTCTTTTAAGTTTTTTTTTCCAAAAAGAAAAAATTATATGTCATGTGTGATGTCCATTGCCACATGAGATGAGATGAAGGGAGGGGAATGAGCTTGGTAGAGGAGGATGAGATTAGGGGGAACTTGGAGGGAAGGAGGTGCAATAAATAGGAAAAGGGTGGAGGGACAAATAATGGAAATAATGTTTTTAGCATTAAAGGATATAATTGCTCTAAGTTCTTAAATTGAAGTCGTGTTTTTTTAAGGGCTTCTGCATACTTCTTGAGGGGGAGATGGAAAGGGTGGATCGAGGGTGAGATTTGGAGGGGAAAGGAAGATGCCATGGAGAAGGAGATGAGGGTGCAAGATCGAATGTAAGAAGGGATGAAGAGGAAGGAATAAGTAAGGGCTATGTGGGGGATATTTGGAGGAGGATAAGGAAACACCCTAATGCATTGTTGCTTCATCTTTGCTTGCAGTCACATTCTTCTCCCTGTCTCCCATCTCGCCATGCTTATTGATGATATGCTCCACTTCAAATAGAGCATTTACTGGGTTGATATGCAAACCCCTACTATTAAACTTCTGCAATTCAGATCCATGAAACGCTGGTTTGTGAAAAGGGGAGGGTTGGGGCTTGTGAGGAGTCGAAGGGAAATGCCATGATTCTTGAGGCAAGGATCATGTGATACACACACATATATGCCTCTCTCTCACTCTACGTTTGCTTCCATCTTCTTCGTCTTCATCTGCCAGTTCCTTCCATGGTGGCCAGCTTGTTGCAAAAGGACTCCATCCATCCCATCTTGTTTCACCTCTCCAACTCCTCCACTAACTTCATGTGCTGCATTTTTATGCACACGCTCCATCCATGGGATGGACAACTACTCTAATTGCAAGCAGGGGCAAGGGTTTCATTAGCGTCTTCTTTTCTTCTTCATCGTCTTCTTCCTCATTGTTTTCTTTTCTCCTTGCCCTCTCCCATTTGGCTGCCTTGTTTAAGAATATTGAAGATGCTGCCAATGGTGGCCTTAATGCTCCACGTTTTTTTTTTTTTTTGTTGAGATGCACAGGTCTCGATGGTGCAAAGCAGGCCTATGGGATTGTGGATAGGATATTGAGGAGGAGAATTCAATCCTTCTCATTTTTCTCCATCTTCCTTCCAATTGATGCCATAGCCACCAAGCTTTCTCCTCCCGTGACCTCCCTTCCCCCCTTCTTCTTTTCTTCAATATCTCCCTTACTCTTCCTTGCTATATCATGCCTTCTCTCTCTCTCTGTCTCTCTCTCTCTCTCTCTCTCTCTCGGATAGACACTGATTGAGCCAGAAATGTTATGATCACCATGTGGCATTTTCCTCTCACATCTCATTGGCGTCCGTTGTCTACGTCAAGTTTGGAACCAGGTTGCCCGTCGTGTGGTACTGAGTACATTATACATCCCTGTCTCTCTCTCTGGAATCGTTGTCTGTTTGCGCTAATGGTTAATGTCCATATTCCATCCCAACCTCTCTGATCTCTTGCAGCAACTATCCCATACTTCTTCTCATTTGTAGGAATGTGGCATATAGACAACAACATCCAATAGACACACATAGAAAGAACACGCCATGCATGTTCCTCTTTTTATCAGTCTATCTCTCTCTATAGCTAATGATGAGGATGATGATCGTGACGATGGGATGTTTGCAGGTGCAATTCATATTTTCCCTTGTCTCGAAAAGCAACAATAGGTAGCAATGCAACAGAGTAGGGATTTCTTCAAACTTCTAATTAGCATCTCAAAATTTGTTTTTGTTGTAAGAAAAGCAAGCTCTCTCTCTCTCTCTCTCTCTCTCTCTCTCTCTCTCTCTCTCTCACATTTTTTGCAATTCCGCATGTCCCTAGCTTGTGAAGCCCTGTCAACCGCTCTCCAATTCTGGATGCTTATTCTTCTTCTTTTTGGTCCCTTTGCTTGTTGACCTTGTAATTAAGGCCATCAATATCTAACCTCCTACTTTTTGCATTCTTTATAAGCATCAAACTGGGTTTGACACTGATTTTTGCCATCTTCTCTGTCCTTTGAAAGCAAAAGAGCTATGCAGAACTCAAAGAAAGGTGTCGATGACGATCCTGCAAAGATAGGCTTTGATGGGATGTGACTCTTCTTCTGTGCCTAACACAGATGCCTTTATCTTCTTCTCCTCCTATCAATTCTTGCTATGGTGTACGCAGACTATTTTCTTTTTCTATGTTTCATATCTCATAATGGGAAAAGCATGTTCTTGATCATGCCCATTGGCTCCACAAAACCATGGCAAGACAATAGACTACAAAGAAATAGAATGCTTTCTTCTAGCTTGACTTTCATTATCTTCTTTCTTCCTCTTGTGTATCTTCCTATTTTTCTTTCTCTTCCTCCTTTCATCTATCTCTCCTCTTCTTTTCTATACTATGAGTGTGCCACTAGCTTCTCAATTTAGTGCTGCATCAAGATTTCTTGTCACAAAAAATATCCCTCAAGTTGTTGTTGAGATCAACTTCTTCCCCAAGAATCATAGACTAGGACAAGATCATCGTCTTTGAACTCCTTGTGCTTGATGAAGCTATCATGATAGGACTTGCGTTGCGCTTGAGTGGTTTCCATGCACTGTAGGGCCATCCGCCAGATTTCATCCAAACATTCCAAATGCAACAGGGGGCACTAGAGAGACTCATCATCTTCGAGGTGTTCTTTAAATGCCACTTACAAAGAGGGCAACTCCAGCTCAACAGGGAAGACGACTTCTGTGCCATACACCAATTGAAAATGAGTTTGTCCTGTAACTGCTTTATAAGAGGTTCTGTATGCCCAGAGGGCCTCTGTAAGTCGATCATCCCAATTGCGATGATGTGTGGCAATCGTCCTTGTTAGGATCGAGCAGAGGATGTGATTGGTGACTTCAGCTTGGCTATTGGCTCTGGTATAATAGGGGGTGGACTTATGATGACGGATCTTATATAGTTTTGTTAACTTCTCCATGATCTTGTTAAGAAAATGAGTACCTCGGTCACTTACGAGCTCTAGGCGATTGCCAAAATGGGTGATGATGTTTTCATACATGAATAGGGCTACGTTGTTACTATCATCCTACTTCAAAGCTTTAGCTTCACACCACTTTGTGACATAATTCATACATACCAAGATGTATCTGTTCTGCTTTCATTTGGTGGGTGGATTAATGGGACCCACGAAATCAATCACCCACTTCTCGAACGGCTTTAGGGGAAGGATAGGTTGCAGTGGCATGGCACTGGTCTTGGTGGGTATCCCCATTCGTTGACAAGCATTGCATCTCTTGCAGTAGTCATAGGCATCCCTGTGGAGGGTCAGCCACCAGTATCCTGTGAGTAGAGCCTTTCTAACTGTCACTTCTCTTTCGAAGTATCCACCACATGGCTCGTCATGGCATACTTTCAATACTATGCCGATTTCATATCCTGCAACACATCTTCACGACACTTCATCTTTGCCTCTCTTGTACAGTGCATCGCCTAACAAGGTATTGGGGACTGATTCCAATAGAAGCTTCTTCTTCTCGGCTCGAGATGCCAGGGAGATATTGTTGAGTTCCCAGGAGGTTGGCTATGTCTACCTACCATGGAGTAACTGTGTTGACTAGAAACAAGGAAGCATAAGAAAGGTCTAGATCATCTTGTTCCTCTTCTACAATTTGAGGGATTTGTGACAGATGATTGGCTAGAACATGGGAATGGCCAGGCTTAGTAAACACTTCAAAATCAAACTCCTGGAATAGGAGCAACCATCTCATCATTTTTCCTTTGACATCTGCTTTGTTCATCAGGAAGGACAGGGCTTCATGGTCCACATAGAACTTGAAATGTGTCAACAATAGATAGTGTCAAAACTTCTCCAATGCAAACATCATTGCTAAGCACTCAAGCTCTATCACCGTGTAGTTTCATTCTCTATCAATGACCTTTCGGCTTGCATAATATTTTGGTTGATCCAACTTGGAAGAACCCTTATGGCATAATACAACATGCGTAGCCCTTTGACCGATGCATCTATGTGCACATGGAACTCCTTTGTCTAGTTAGGAGGTTGTAGGAGGGACTGTTTTAGGGTATTGAAGGCTTCTTCACAGTCATCAGTCCAAAGGAAATTCGCATCTTTCCTTGAGCTTGTGTAGAGGGGCTACCTTGGTTGCAAAATGTGCAATAAATCTTCTGTAGTAGTCCACATGGCCAAGAAGTCCTCTCAATTGCTTGAGGTTTGTTGGTGCTGTCAAGGCAACAATCTTCTCAATCTTTGCTGGGTTTGTTGCGATCCCTTGTGTAGAGACAATATGGCTGAGAAGAACTCCTAATGAGATGCCAAAGACACATTTGTCAGGGTTGAGAGAGATCCCATACTCTCGGCATCTGTCAAAACATTGCTCTAGGTATCCCCAATTCTCATGGATTAGGCTATAGACATAGAAGTCATCGAGATACACCTCAATGAAATCATGTAGATGGTTTTAGAAGGCAACCATCATTACTTGTTGGAAGGTAGTAGGAGCATTACAGAGCTGAAATGGCATCACTGTGTAAGCATAGGTTTCCCATTCAGTGGTGAAGGTTGTTTTGGATTGGTCCTCTTCTGCAATTTGGATTTGGTTATATCCACTGAATCCAACCAAGAGAGAATACAGCTCATGGCTAGCCACTGTGTCCAACAATTGGTTTGTGAAAGGGATAGGAAAATGCTCGTTCTTCATCTTGGAGTTTAGCTTTCAAAAGTCCACACAGATGCTTCCCATTCTTCTTGGGCACAACCACAATAGGTGATACCCATTCACTGTTAGCCATGGGACAAATGAACTCTGCTTCAAGGAGCTTCAATAATTCAGCCTTCACTAGAGCAGAATAATTGGTATCCATACGCCGTTGTCTTTACCTCACAGGTTTGGCATCTGCTTCAAGGCCAATGTGATGTTGACAGACTGTAGGGTCAATCCCCTTCAAGTATTTATACAACCAAGCAAACACGTCTAAGTTCTCCTTTAGTAGGTCTTGCATGACCACTAGTTCTTCTTCTGGAAGAACTAGGCCCACTTTTAGAAACAGAAGCAGACGTAGAGATGGAGGATGTGTTCTCCTCCTACAGAGCCTCTACAGAAGTCAAGACAGAGCCTCTAGAGGAAGAGGATGAAAATGATGAGGAAGAAAAAGAAGCAAGTTATCAAAGTGCAGTTGAAGAAGATCCTATGATAGCAAACGATCTTGTTGATGTCCCTACAGAGACCTCAGAGGCCGAGGATCTCGGGGTGTTGGATGGAATGACCATGGTTCCATTTGGGTTGACCAATGGACCGCAAAGTATGCAGAATTTGCATAAGCAATGGATCAAATGTATAAAATTTAAGTTCACTAGTGGCTCCTATCGCCCTGACCATTCATTCTGGAGAAAAGATGATGATGATACCCCTTGTCAATAGAAGCCAGAGCCATCAGAGCCACGGCTTATAGAAGGTCCATGCTATGTGACATTCTTGGATGCATCCTCTGAAGATGAATCCCTAAGTCTAGAAGAAATCACCACTCACATAGAAGCAAACAAAACTCTAATACCCTTCTCGCAATCCCAACAAATAAATGAGTCATCTGTTTAGAAGAACACTGGTTCTAGTGGAACATCAGACGATGACAGTCAGACCTCTATCCAAAAGCAATCTGTGGAACATTTATCTGCAAAGTGGAACCTTCAGCATATGTAGCTCTTCTATAATCACATCCATAAGCTCTTTCTTTATACTTGCCACTGAATTGGATAAGTAGTTCTTCAGATTTTCACCTCTTAAAGTACTTGTAGTAGGTTTTGGGAAGCTTATGTAATTACTGCATACATTGGTTAGGTTGATCCAGGAGTTCCTCTGTTCTGGTTCCGATTCAGAGCTCCTGTTGAGACTTGGGGTTGTTGATTCTAGTGGGTAGGATTCCACTGTTGTTGAGTCGCCATTGAAGGAATTGTTTAAGGCCACTGCTATTGTGGTTGAACCATCAATTGAGGCATTGTCATTTGTGGCCATTGTGGATTAGGTGGATTGTATAACGGCACTGTTTGCATCTGGTGGTAGGGGTAGGAACTGACCCTGGAACTGCACTTGGTGGATATACCATTCCTGGAATGGGAGGAGGTAAGTCTCCTCTTCCTGAGGTCATCGGCAATCTTGCTTCAACTTCGTCATACAGTCTTGTGCCTTCCACTGCAGCTTGTAGATTGACTGGTCTTCTCAATTCCATGAAATTGCAAACTTCTGGTTGTAGGCCTTTGAGGAACACTCCTTTCTGGATGCCTTCATCCAAATGATGGTTGGTCCATCTCTTCAGGATGGATTCCATTCATGAGACATAAGCTTCTACTCTTTCTCTAGAGGACTGACTTAGGTTCATGAACTCCTCTCATATCCTCTTCACGCATAAATTTAGTGAGGAAGGCGTCCGATGTGCCAAAAGTTCATGCTGCTTGTCTCTCATACCAGTGAAATGCCGCACCCTTGAAAGTGGCAGGGAAGATTGCTAACCAATGCTCACGGGTTCTGGCAGAAGATTGGGGTCTTCATTGCACTCTCCCTTAAAAATTGGCAATGGGACTACATTTGCTGGCCTATCATCAATGTTTCCAGGACGAATTTGACTAGGAAGGGGACCTTGAGTTGCCATGGGGACTTCTGTGTAAAGAGTGCTTTTAAGGCATCAAAGGAGGTTTCTGCTCTGCAAGCTCGTTCTCAACTTTGATTCTTTCCTTCTCTCTTCTCACGTATCTCTGGACTCATTCTAGTACTTGCATCTTGATTGTATTATTCATCAGGGGGTTGGCTCCAACTAGTTGGTCTGTACTCAGCAGAATAGAATCAGAGGGGGACTTCAATCTCTGGAAGATTCTCTGGCCAACATCTCTTCTACTTCCTTCTTTTCAACATCTCTGAATTCAGCTTTCAAACCACTACAGAGGGGGAGATATTCTGTTTTGAAAGTATCAAAACTCATTCTTCTTATCATTGTTGTGCCATCATTATAATAATACTGGCTTCTGAGGGTTTCAACAGTGTATGTTGTAAAGAACACTCTGTCTACCAACTTCCAATGGGTTGCTAATTGGACAAACAGAAGATTGTTAGAACACCAAGCATCCCACGTGTCTTGCTGTTGAGTATCCACGAACAAATTCCATCTTGTTTTCATGAACCTCCACTGACCATGACTCTTGAAGCTTCTTCATGATCTCCCACTTGATGATGTTTGAAAATTTCTTAATGAATGCCAAATCTTCCATGGATGGTCATTCTCTCTGTTTCTCCTCTTCAATTTGTTCCCAAACAATTTACCACCAAGATGCACGTCTCTGCTGCTTCAACAGGAAGAGAAATAGTCCACCACATAGAGCTTGAATTATGATGGTAATACGTTTCTGTCATTGTGGGATGAAATTCTTGTAGAAAGTGGCTTTGGCAATAAGAATCTCCAACTCTTCAGTGGAAGAAGGAACTTTGCAAGCATCCATTGAATTTTCCTAGACTTATTGGTAATGCCATTTCCTTCATTTTTAGCCTCTTTTCTGATGCTTGTTGATGGCAAGTTTTCCCAGTTGTGCACCAAAAACATGGAGCCCCAAGCGGAACACCAAGGAAAAGGGGTTTCTACTGCAAGAAAATCTATATTGTAACATCAACAAGATTTTATTTCATTCTTTTGAGAATCACAACAAGGAAAATAACAAATCTTCACGCAGTATTATAGTAGATATCTTCCATGGATTTGATAGAATCAACCATAATATTCAAGATATTTATAGAATCCATAAATAGAATAAGAAACACAAAATAATACACCATTTTTGAATGGAAACGATATCACATATGATTCATTTTCATTGTCTTCATAGTTCTCTCTCTCAATCTTTCATAGATAGATACAATGTTTTGATAGAATTGGCTATCTTTGACTCTCTCTTTCTCTCTCAATCAATAGTACATCATCTCCTTACTAAAACACTAAATAATCACTCATAATAATCCCTCTTAGGTCGTGGATGCACCTCCTAAGAGGCATGCAAGGTATGAAAGGGCACCAGAGCCACTACAGTGTCTCTTCATAGCTCACTATTGTCACTTCACTTCAGTCCTCTTTTCAGTCTTCAGCAGCTACTTCTTCCATTTTTTTTAGCTCTTTTGAACTTAGATTCATCCTTTCCAAAAGTTAGAAAGAGTTTTCAAAGTACACCCTCATATCACAAAGCAATTACAAAGGATCTACAGAGGATTTATAGAACAAAACAGAACAGAGGCTCTAAAGAGGGTCTACAGAGGATCAACAGAGGTTTACATAAGGTCATCAGAGAACATCCGAACCTCATAACTCATACTAAAATCATCCCAAACTATCAAAAACTATTCAATAAGCTTTTAAGAGATTTCAACCTTCATTAATAATCAATCCACGCTTCATACAGAAGAAAATTAGAACAAAACTGAAGCTAAACAGAAGGTATCAGAACCACAACATAACTTATCAAAACATCTCAGAACCTCATATTTCTACTAAGAATTGTCATGAGCTTCCAAAACATAATCAATATAATCCAAAATACTTTCAAACACTTCCAAAATAACTAATCATCACTCAAATCCATCAATAATCAATCATTTAGACTTCAAAAACAACAAAAATCAACCAAAAAATTTAGTCATTTCAGCATTCAACATATCCCCACACTTAGAAAGGAAGCGTCCTAGCAACCTAAGGAAAAAAAGAATATAAATTCAGTAAAGAGCTCAATTCAATATTTTTTATTATCTTTAATAATTACCCAACCACGACTCCAACATATCACCTGTGTCTAAGAAAGAATACAACTAAAGAAAAACACCATTATTCAGTAACACATCTTATAAACAATAGAAAGCCATGAAAAATTTATAAAGGATATAAGAGGTTCCTCAACGTTGCATTGTAGGATTTCTATCCACCATCACCATCAGTGTCAATAATTTAAAAGAGAGCTCTCGAATATATCCATTATTTAACTAGTATGAACTCATCACATAAAAATTAATACAGCACAAACACAAAACAACCATCTGAATAGCACCTCCAAAAAAGAGATATATCATTAAGAAGCATAGAAGATACATCCAAGGGTATCAGTGAAGATGATCCCTCTTGAAAGCTTGATGATTACAAAAGAGATCCTTGGATAAGGATTCATCTTTAAAAGATTTTGGAGGATTCTGAAAGAATTGAAGGTAGCACATCCTTTCTAGCAAAACAATGTATATGTTAGGTAGATAAAGGACATGAAAATATAGGACATCTAGTTGTTGGGAATCAATGTTCATATTGACATTCATAAAAAGCTTGGGAATGGCCTTTTGATCATTATGGGAATGCCTATGCATATATGCTAGGTACCAAGAAAAATAGGCTGTCAATCTCATTGAAGGATCTAGAGATTGTGATTATTGTTGGGAAAAATGGAGATAATTTTGGTATGCTTGACTAGAACTTGTCCAGTCCCTTGGAATTAATGGCCAATTAATCTGTGGTCCCGTAAGAGAATTGGTTGAGCTCCACCCTCTTCTTCTGGGAATCTGCTGATCAAATCCTTCATACCCACTAATCAACTAAGGGGCTTGAGAAATAGAAGTGGTAGGAGATGGAAGAGGAATGAGTAAAAGAGAATGAAGAGATGGGTAGGCAAAATCATAAAATGAGGAATAAGCTAAAAATTAAGGTGAATTAGTTTAAGAAAGGCATTAATTGATAAGCAAGAAAAATGGAAGGTATATATGGATAGATGGGAAAGGACAAGGCGGAGAAGGGGAAAAAACTTGATCTTCAATGAAAGAACAATAGCTAAAGATTGGAATTTGAGGAGCACCCTGAGGTTGGAAAAGGAGAGGTAAGATGGCTGCTAAGTTGGATTGATAAAGGGAAAAATAAGCATCATAGCAATGGGCCATTTGTTGCTAGGAACAGAGGGACCTAAAATAGATCATTGATAGTAGGCATCAAAGAAGGATGAATCAAATGGACGGTTCTTGAAAAGATAAACTAAAAGATCCACCCTCAGTTGGTAAGTGCTCTACTCATGAGTAGAGGCTTTATTCGGTCGTTGGTTTAGGACTACAGAATCAATCATTGAATTCCATAAAGTGTCAGGGCAAGCAACCACTTTAGAAGAATAGCTTTGGAACATTTCGTCTATCCTCAACTCCAAATGGTTGACATATAAGGCAACTTGTAAGACCACATCCCCTACATGCCAAGCCAGATCTACATCATCTAGAATTAATAGATCACCTCGTAGATACATGTAAGATAGCAGCATGGTATCCAAAGTCATAGAATCTTCAAAGACCATACTGACAACTTTTGTTAGCAAATCAAAAGACTAGGCTCCACTCCAACCATCCTCTAGAAGAGATAGATCCATCGTTAAGAGCTTAATATAGAAGGCCAACTTTTGTAGTTGATAGTGGACAAAAAAGAAATGGTCGGGAGGAACATACTCCTAAAATTGCTCAAATGTAGACCATAATAGATCCATCCTAGACTGCAATCTTTCCACTTTAGCTTGAAACAACGGACATAACATGGCCTGTCTCTAGAGAGCTGCCAAGTCCGTAGGGGTCAAAGAATGGACTAGTTGCACAATAGGGCTTTGTGAAGAAGAATGTGACTAGACCAGTTGCTCGTTAAGGTGCTAAATTTGGTTTCTGCTCTGGTCTAAGGTGGTATTTGCTATCTTAAGCTCCTTTGGTTTTTGCTCTGGTATTTGCTAGCAAAGCTTGAAGCTCATGAGATTCCTTCAACAATCTATCTCATTCCTCAGTTACATTAACCACTTGAGTGTTAGTGTCAACCAATTGAGTGTGCAAACTAGAAATTTCCATTTGCTGATCATCAATGATCTTAGTCTGTTGCTCCATTTGGATACAAAGATTAGAAAAGCCATGATGAGTAGAAGCTAGCTCGGCATTTGCTTTTGTCAGCTCTTCTTTGGTTTGTTGGACTTCATCATAGCAAGAGGAATAGAGCTGTTGGATACATGCAGTCACTAAGAGCTCAATAGAACTTTGAACATCTTGACATAGGAAGGGAATTGCATCTCCAGTTACCAAGCGTTGCACTGAAGGGATGGAAATCTCCAGAGTACCCTCACAATGTGCTCTGAAAAGATTCGGCGTTGTGAGGAAAACTGGTAGGTAAGTACTATATTGACTAGGAACAGAGACTGGAGGAGGAGCTGGGGCTGACTTAGCCACTCATTTTAAGCATTTCCTCTAAACTACCACAGAAGGGATATGATCAAGATCCTCAATGACGACATCAGAGTGTTCAATAGGGGGAGGAGGCATATTTCACGATGGATTCCGTGCCACGGTGGATTCCGTGAGGTTTTACGGTGGATTCCGTAAACTTTGATGACCGGGGCTCATACACAAAGTGGATTCTTTGTGCGAGAAGTTGATGGGGACGCCTATCCTTTTCGGGCGTTTCATTAATTTAGTGTGTACATGGGTGATTCCATAGCGGGTGATTCTGCAAAATGCATATTAAATTAATAAACATTTATGAGTTTAGAGTGCGCACTCGTAATAAATTAAGGTTAGGATTGATTTCTAACCAGTTGATTTATTTATGTAGCTGAAGACTGCTAGGTATTCACTTTTGTCGGTTTAATTGTATTATTTTACTAACGATTGTGAATGCTTCAGTTGATGTATAGAGATAGCAGCAGTGGCGGAGGAAAGCATTGAAGGATAACAAGTATTCGAGTTATCACTTATATTTTGATGGGCGGATACCTTAGGCATGGCGCCTATATTTTGTCGCGCCTATTTATTGAGGCGTTGGATATTTGTTTATTATTTTGTATGTGCATGGGCGCACGATTATGTTATTTGTACTTGGATATTGTATTGGGTATGCCTGACTCTTTGGGCACCGCCCATTAGCTTTATTTCTATTTTGTGCTAAAGCAAACTCAAAAGCCAAAAGCTTGCTATTTTGTAATTTGGGCTATTATTTGAGCTTGAAGATGATTAATACATAAAATACATGCTTTGTGGAGTACTCACACAAGGCATGGGGGGAGATTGCACCCAATTGGTCTCTTGTTCATGTCGTGCATGCTTTTTACCTTGAGTTTTGTGCAAAAAGTAGAGTTCTTTTGTTCTTGGGGACCTTCTGGCATTCGCTACGCGAGAGTACAGCATCCAATCTACGAACCAGTGGTATCAGAGCGAAGCTGAGATCAAGAGCTTCCAATCGCTACCCATCTTGTGCGAAGGCGGAGCTCCTGGAAGGATCTGGCTCTACGGTCAATCTCATCGCGAACGGTCGATATGGGTGGATTCTTGGCGGTCAAGAACCTCTGTTTCCATCCTCAGATCGCGAAGGACCGGTCTGCAAGCGGAGAACCACTCCTACATCCTCTCATACAAGTCGTGGTTACACAGAGAGATAAGTTTTCAAAAACCATAAGCTTAAAAGCTTAAGTAAGCTTCATAAGCTTGATAAGCTTAGTTTAAGCTTAAAAAGCTTAAATTATTCAATTCGTCAAAAAACAGCATCAAAGGAGGTCTGCGTGAATTTCGCGGGCTGAAAAACGGCCCCTCCCCTAAAATTCGCAGTTTTCATCCATATAAGCTATAAGCTAAATCACTTAAGCTTCCAATCACACAAGCCACATAAGTTCTGCAAGTCTACAAAGTTTACAAATCCTGCAAATCTGCTAAGTCACTCAAGTTCTGCAAGTTCTGGTACTCTGCAAGTCACATAAGTTTGCAACTCTGCAAGTCAGACATGTCACCTGAAGTCAGAACTGACTTCTGTCCAAAACTCCTAGAAGGACTATTCTTGCGCAGAAACTCCGAACTGCAAAGTTGTTCATTGGAAGGTACTGTTCACATACGCAGGTTTGTTGAACCAGTTTCAGCACACACAGAAGGATAAAACACAGATTTTACAAAGATTACAAATCTCGCAATAGCCAAAGACGAAGATTGTGAAAGCCACACACAAAAATATATAAGCCTTGTACACCCGATCTTGAGCTACACTCATCCCGCTAATTGGATTTTGAGAGTGTGAGGTTTTTTTGAAGTTTTGTAGGATGACGGAACCACGTATGGATGATTTAATGGCTGAAGGCGATCTTCCTGAACCTACGATGGAGCAAAAGATGGATTTAATTATGATGCAGTTGGATGAAGAACGACGAGCTAGGTAAGCATTACAAGTTCAATTGGCTAATTTACAAAGATCGACTACCGAGAAAGAGGAACCACAATCTGAAGATCTTATCCGACGTACCATCGACGCGACTCTCAAAGCTCAATCTATCCGCAAGGAAACAAAGATAAGTAAAAGAAATTTCAAATTCCGTACTTTCAATGGCACTCGAGATGGAAAAACTGTTCTTGCATTCATCAGTCAGTTTGATGATTACTTTCATGAGGAAACATACGCAGAAAAAGATAAAATCAAGTGTGTCACTAATCATTTAGTGGATAGAGCATCTCTTTGGTGGACCGTGGTTCGTAAGAGTATAGATTGTCCCACTACCTGGGAGAATTTCAAGAAGAAGTTTATGCAGAAATTCCTTCCTCCACAATTCCATGAAAAAGCCATAAAGCAATGGGACCTTCTTCAGCAAAGAGATCGTGTGCCTATTCCTCAATACACCAAACACTTTTGGAATGCATTACTCCAGTTACGCATGCTTGAAGACGTACCTGAAGTGACACACAAGTGTAAGTATATGTCTGGATTACTTGGGCATTACTACGCTAAAGTCAATATGTTCAAGCCTGCAACTCTTGAAGACACAATTTCATTAGCTCATGACATTGAAGACAAGCTTTGAGGAAGAGACAAGCATCCACAGCAATTTCAAACCAATGGTAACTATGGACCTAAGCAATTCAATTCAAATTTTAGAAGATTTAATCAAGGTCGTTTTCCTTCATCATCTTTCCGTAAGACTTGGGCAAAACCACCTGCTTTACCATCCAATACCAATCACAAACCTAAGCCAATTCCACAGCCAAATCCTAATATTCCTAGACTTCCTGCCATTGCAAACAATGTAACCAAAGCCAAACCTATAGTGTGTTACAAATGCCACCAACCTGGACATCTAGCAGCCAATTGCCAATCGAAGAAGCCACCAGTCCACATCAACTACCTTGGAGCAATGGAATATGAAGAACATGAAGAAATGTCTGATTTCACAGAAGATGAAGACGGCATTACTACTCCTTCGGATACTTTACCAGGTATGCCAACTCCACATTCTTTATTGACAATGAAATGTTTAGTGCATGGAAAAGAAAAGATTATTTTGCATGATGATGGTAGTACTCATGATTTTATTTCTGCAAAGTTAGTGAAAGAATTGAAATTACAAACTGTTCCTATGCATTGTCGCATTAAAGCAGCATTCTTAGGCACTAGATATAATGGAACACAAGTGCATGACTTAGAAATTCAAATTGGTGAATACACTAAAAGAAGGAATTTTCTAGTTGTACCATTACAGTCCAGTGATATTATTTTAGGTATGCCTTGGCATCATCAGCATAACCCTGATATAGATTATTCCACACATTCAATTAATATTCATTTTCAAGGAAAACATATTACATTGTATGGTATGCATGCATCTAATGCTTTTCCATTGCTTTCGCATACTCAAGCTAAACATGCATTACGCAAAAGTAGTAAATCTTATCTCATTTGGGTGAATGAACTGCAAGTTAAAGAAAATCATATGCACCCTAGGCATAAAGAATTTCTTGCACACTTTAAAGACTGTTTTGCAGAAGATCTACCACCTGGTTTACCTCCTTCACGTCCAGAAGACCATAAAATAGATTTGATTCCTGGTACACAACCACCTTGTAAAGCACCATATAGGCATAACCAGATAGAGCAAAAAGAAATTCAAAATCAAGTTGAGGAATTACTAAATAGAGGATTGATTAAACCTAGTAGTTCTCCATTTGGTGCACCTGTTTTGTTGGTAAAGAAGAATAATAATACTTATCGTATGTGCATTGACTATCGTGCTTTAAATAAGATCACTATAAAGAATAGGTATCCAATTCCTAGAGTCGATGACCTTATGGATAAACTACAAGGTTCTGCCATATTTAGTAAAATAGACCTTAAATCTAGTTATCATCAGGTAAGATTAGATAAGTTTGACATATTCAAGGCTGCATTTAGGACACAATTTGGTCATTATGAATTTTTAGTGATGCCTTTCAGATTGACTAATGCACCTACTACATTTAGTAGAATGATGAATCGTATATTTTTGAAATATCAGCATTGTGTTATTGTCTTCTTTGATGATATTTTGGTGTTTAGTCAAAATGAGAAAGAACATTATGAACATTTGTCCTTGGTTTTCAAGTTATTAAAAGATAATCAACTGTATGCTAATCCGAAAAAGAGTGAGTTCTTTAAAACAGAAATTGAATATTTAGGTCATATCGTATCATCAGATGGTATTAAGGTTGACCCTAAGAAGATAGAAGCAATATTGAACTGGCCTATACCTAAAAATGTGCATGAGTTACGATCTTTCTTAGGTCTTGCTAGTTTCTACAGGAAGTTTGTGCGTAATTTTTCATTACTTGCTTTGCCTTTGACTAAAATTTTGAAGAAAGGTATTGTTTATCATTGGTCTGATAATCAACAGAAATCCTTTGACTTATTGAAACATGCATTAACCCATGCTCCTGTATTACAACTGCCTGATTTTAATAAACCATTCTTTTTAGTAGTTACTGATGCTAGTGGATCTGGAATAGGAGCCGTACTTATGCAAGATAATCATCCCATAGCCTATTCTAGTTGTAAACTGAAACCCTCTGAACTTAAATATTCCACATATGATAAATAATTATTAGCTATAGTACAAGCTTTAAGACAATGGAAACACTATTTAATGGGTTCTGAATTTATGATTAAGACCAATCAACAAAGTATTAGACATTTACTTAGCCAACCCCAAATATCTGACCGACATATCAAATGGGCAGCCTTCATTCAGAGTTTTCATCCCATCATTCAATATCAACCAGGTAAAGAAAATGTAGTGGCTGATGCATTAAGTAGAAGACCTGCCATTCATAATATTTCTGTTATATCATTTGATTCTTTAACCCCTATGAAAGATACTTATCATCAAGACATTACTTTTCATGCTGATTGGAATAAATTAGTTGGAAATAATTGGATTCCTATTGATTCACTGTCTTATAATGATGGATTCATGTTTTATGAAAAGAGATTATGTGTTACAGTTCCATTTAGATCTTTTGTTTTGAATGAGATTCATTGTCCTCCATACCAAGGTCATAGAGGTATCATATCTACTTTACGTACATTAACTGAAGATTTTTATTGGCCACATATGGACACTGATGTATCTAACTTTGTTTCTGAATGTTTGATTTGTCAAAGAGTTAAGAGACATCATGGTAAACAGTATGGATTACTTATGCCTTTATCTATTCCATCAAGACCATGGGAACAAATTTCTATGGATTTAATTACTGGTTTACCTAATACTAAAGCTAACCATGATATGATTTGGACTGTAGTAGACAGGTTTAGTAAACAAGCATATTTCATTCCATGTAAGAAAACTTTAACAGCATCACAGGCAGCACAATTGTTTTTGAAAACTGTTTTCACTAACCATGGATTACCAAAAGTTATTATTTCTGATCGTGATTCTAGATTTTGCAACAACTTTTGGATTACTTTGTTTGCTAACCTAGGAACAAAAATTGATTTTTCATCTGCATTTCATCCTGAAACTAATGGACAAACAGAAGCCACTAATAGTACTATTTTAGATCTTTTACGTACTTACACTATTTCTAAACCACAGACATGGGTCACACATTTGCATTTATTACAGTTTGCATATAACAATACACCACACACATCTACAAATAAAGCACCGTTTGAAGTGATTTATGGTTATAGATTGTCTACACCTGTTGCATCTTTATCAAATAGAATTCAAAGTGCTGATGATATTGCTACTATGCATGCTACTATTTTTGATGAGGTTAAAGATATGATTGCCAAAGCCCAGCAATCATATACCAAACAAGCCAATAAGAAAAGACAAGCAATGAATTTCAAAGTTGATGACTATGTTTGGTTGAGAATAAAAAAACATAGATTACAAAGTGTAGATAAACATCCAGTTGTGAAATTAGCACCTAGATTCTATGGACCATTTAAGATCATTCACAAAATTAATGACAATGCATTCAAGTTAGAATTACTACCTCACTGGAAAATTCACAACACATTTCACATTAGTTTATTACGTCCCTTTAGAGGCCAATTACCTGTACATCCTGTTTATGAAAACCCGCCTTTGTTAGAGGAAGAGACTGAAATACTTGAACCTGAAGCTATCATAGACACTGACTTTATGACCACTAGAACTGGCCAAAGATATTCTAGATATCTAGTCAAATTTAAGAACCATCATGTAGAGGAAGCCCAATGGATGCACGCTAGAGACTTAAATGCTTTCCCCACTCTGCTAGCTCCACATTGAGCTAATAGCAATTGAGGTCAGTTGCTATTCCACCCCGGGAGTATGATGCCACGAGGTATATTTCACGGTGGATTCCGTGCCACGGTGGATTCTGTGAGATTTTACGGTGGATTCCATAAACTTTGATGACTGGGGCTCATACACAAAGTGGATTCTTTGTGCGAGAAGTTGATGGGGACGCCTATCCTTTTCGGGCGTTTCATTAATTTAGTGTGTACATGGGTGATTCCATAGCGGGTGATTCCGCAAAATGCATATTAAATTAATAAACGTTTATGAGTTTAGAGTGCGCACTCGTAATAAATTAAGGTTAGGATTGATTTCTAACCAGTTGATTTATTTATGTAGCTGAAGACTGCTAGGTATTCACTTTTGTCGGTTTAATTGTATTATTTTACTAACGATTGTGAATGCTTCAGTTGATGTGTAGAGATAGCAGCAGTGGCGGAGGAAAGCATTGAAGGATAGCAAGTATTCGAGTTATCACTTATATTTTGATGGGCACATACCTTAGGCATGGCGCCTATATTTTGTCGCGCTTATTTATTGAGGCGTTGGATATTTGTTTATTATTTTGTATGCGCATGGGCGCACGATTATGTTATTTGTACTTGGACATTGTATTGGGTACGCTTGACTCTTTGGGCACCGCCCATTAGCTTTATTTCTATTTTGTGCTAAAGCAAACTCAAAAGCCAAAAGCTTGCTATTTTGTAATTTGGACTATTATTTAAGCTTGAAGATGATTAATACATAAAATACATGCTTTGTGGAGCGCTCACACAAGGCATGGGGGGAGATTGCACCCAATTGGTCTCTTGTTCATATCGTGCATGGTTTTTACCTTGAGTTTTGTGCAAAAATTAGAGTTCTTTTGTTCTTGGGGACCTTCCGATATTCACTATGCGAGCGTACATCATCCGATTTGCTCACCAGAGCATTTTGTGGATCAAATATCAAGGTAGGAAATTCCTTCAAAGGGGCGACATATGGCAAAAAGATAGAAAGGTAGGAACCAAATGTAACATTAGTTACATTACCCTTGGTAGCTATGACAAAGTGTTGATCTATTTTGAATAGAAGGTAGGAACTCTAATCAATCGTTATGCCTTTTAACACGATTCTAGAAGCTGTAAACAACTCCTTTGAAAGGTAATTAGAGGGTATCTTGGCAGGCATAAACCTATCCTAAAGTAACTGGCATAGCTGCTTCCATACAGGATTGGAGATCATGGAGACATTAATGCCAGAGGTGGTAAGAACCTTCTTGGGATCCAACACATCCTGTGTATGCTTTTGTAACAATTTAAGGATATCCTCATTCGAGAACAATTGTCTAGCAATAGGAAAAGAGTCTCCCCGATAGGGTAATGGCAAAGCCTTGCCCAAACTTTTAGGTATCAATTAGACAACTATTCCTTTGACAGGACTAGACCTCTTACTATAAGAGGCTAGAAACTGATCACAAGTATCAGTATCCTTTGGGATGAGTGGTAATGAGAGTGCGATGAACTTGGCTAAGCCTGCTTTGCCAATAAGTTCAGACTCCAGCAATAAAGAATAATCGTGAGAGACCAATGGGACGTATTGGACTAGAGGAGGAGCTTCAGGTGCCATTCAGATAGATTACACACACACATACCACACACATAAACAATCACAGTGAATGCCTACAAAACAACAGAATATCCATAAAAAAGAAATCGACCAAAATAAGCATACACAGACGTGACTAACTGACTAACTCAGGTAAGTTACTTATAAATATATATGTGCCTCATGTGGGTTCAAAATAAGGTATTTTGAAAATATAAATTTTATACATTTTTTTACATACAGAAGGGTATAATATAAAGGGCTTATTTACAAATTGAATAGAAAAGGGTTATATTTTATTCATAAAAATTTCATAGATAAGGATATTTATAAATAGGCCTTGAATGCATGTGATATAGAGGATATACATATAGTAACTTTCCCGAGCTGATTGACCACCCCAAAAATAATCCACATCTTAGAAAAAATTAAACATGATCTCTACACATATGCGACCGAAAGCTTCATGCTATGCAACATACATGGACCTGAGACCCCGTATCAGGGTGAAAAGAAAACTACACACCGCATCCATAATCGTATCATACAATCAAACCATAATACCTCAATAACCCACTCAGGACATAACCAGAACTTCTGTAAACAATGATAGCTCGAAAGACTGCATGTACCCATCCCACGAAGCGCATTTATTGAAGCAATGATAGCTCGAAAGACTGCATGTACCCATCCCACGAAGCGCATTTATTGAAAATGGAAAAATGTGCAGTGAGGGGAATGATTTTAGTGAAGGGTTCATTTTAATAAATTATTAAAAATGAGTGAAATTTTATTAGGTTGTAAACCTTATTAAAAAAGCGACGGTTCCTTTTTAAAATATTAATTACAAATTATTAGGGTGAAACGGTGCTTTAAACGGATCCCGAACTTCGATACCCAGTCTCAGGTCTCTAAATGCATATTCATTGATTAAAAATTAAGTGTGTGTTTAGCACTTTTTGTGTAGTGCATGCACTTGTGACGGCATGTTCATTTTTAATAAACTTAGATGTGTATATAGTGTAGGAAGTGCATGCTAAGTGAATTGCTGGTTCATTTTATTTGTTTAGAAAAATGTGTGCTTGGCGCAAGTGCATGTGGAAAAGTGGGTGATTTAAGTTCATTTTAATAATTAACTGTGGTTAAGGGGTAACCAAAATAAATAAAGCAAGGGTTGTGTATGCAAGAGACTGAGGGCGCACGGATGGATCCCAAGATACAAAGTCCAACAAAAAATTAAAAGCCACTACTGAAAAAATTAAATACCTTATTTAAAAAAATGAAGTCGAGGTTAGTTGGGTCATATTTGGTTTAGTTAATTCGGATTATTGTTTGGGTGTTGTTATTATTTTTATTGTTATATATGTGTTGTTTTTTTTTCTTGTTATTTGTGTTTTTTATATTTTTAATGTTTGATTTATTATGGTTTTTTAAACAAGTGTAATAACTAGCTTTCAACAATTGACCCTGAGTGAGAATCGAACCATCACGCTTCAACAATATATATGTATTTTTCAATATTTTTAAAGCCTATTTTTGGAATTTAAAATAAAATTTTGATGAATTTAGGTAAAAATTTTAGCATTTTGGCCTTAAAATAATAAGGTGATCATTTTTCAAGGTTTTTAAAGCTTATAAAATATTTTGAAAGTATTCAAATGCATTGATAGAATTTTCTATGATTTTTTTGAATTTAATTCTAAAATTTACTAATTTTTAGTGATTTTTTTCTCAATTTTCAATGAATTTTGAAGGATTTTAAGGACTATTAATTTTCTACAATTAATTCTCTGCATTGTAACTTGCAAAATAAACCAAATTTTTTTCCAATTTGGTAATGAAAATTTTAGCTATTTTTTAGTTTTTAAATTGAATTTTTATGATTTTTTAAGGGCTTTGGAGAAGCTTGTGGATCCTATCAAAGAGTATGATTTGGTCAAAGATCTAGACACCTTTAAACCAAACCTAACATTTCGACAGTTGTTGTTGATGTTGTCTCCCAGTTGTTACCGAAAGGGATTTAAAAGCATCCTAACAAGAAGACGTGGCCTAAGGATTGCTCCCCCAATAACAACAAAGTCCAACAAAGCCTCAGACCCTGTGAAGGAAGTGGATGTGGCTAATGCTTTCCTTGATCTTGGAACCCCAGAGATTAGTATATGGATAGAAGGATGCTTTATTTCAGATGCATTGATTGATGGAGGCTCATCAGCAAACATAATGATGGATGTGACAATGAAGGATCTAGGTTTGCAAGGGATTCAGGATTCAGCCTACACAGTGGCTTATCAAATTGGCAGAGAATAGTATATGGATAGAAGGATGCTTTATTTCAGATGCATTGATTGATGGAGGCTCATCAGCAAACATAATGATGAATGTGATAATGAAGGATCTAGGTTTGCAAGGGATTCAGGATTCAGCCTACACAGTGGCTTATCAAATTGGCAGACCAAAGCAGAATCAAACCATTGGGCATCCTCCCATATGTAAAAACAACCCTTGGAAGAAGAGACTATTGGCTGATATATTTGGTGGTCAAACCAAATTCTTAGGAGACCTCATATCCTTTGCTGTTGAGAAGACCTTGGCTTTTTGAAGCAAGAGCAAGGACAGACTGGTTCAAAGGAACCCGAACCCTAGGTAGCAGACTTAATAAAGTGGTGTTGAAATTGTATGGATTGTAAAAAGGCAATGGATCCACATCCATCGAAGTCATAACAAAATCATCCAATGAAGTAACAAATGGTATATCAGGAGATGAAGAGACTCTTAAATAGATCTTTTCCAAGAAAACAGAGGCACATCCCTAATAGTGGGCACTGTAAGCCAACTATACCGAGAGAAGAAAAGTTTTTGTCCATGGGAGAATACCTCCTGCCTCAACTTGAATTGACTTTTGAAATCACCTCTGACAGCGAATTAGAAGCATGGATATACTGTTCTCCCTGTTACATGGCAGTCGGAGAGACAGAAGCAGAGTCGGAAGCGGAGATAGAACCAGAGATAGAGGCAGAAACAGAAGCAAACATAGAGACGGAGGACCTGTTCTTCTATTACAGAGCCTCTACAGAAGTCGAGACATAGTCTCTAGAGGAAGAGGATGAAAATGATGAGGAAGGAAAAGAAGTAGGTTATCAAAGTGCAGTTGAAGAAGATCATTTGATAGCAAACGCTATTGTTGATGTCCCTACAGAGACCTTAGAGGCCGAGGATCTCGGGGTGTTGGATGGAATGACCATGGTTCCATTTGGGTTGACCAATAGACCACAAAGTATGCAGAATCTACATAAGCAATGGTTCAAATGTATAAAATTTAAGTTCACCAGTGGCTCCTGTCGTCCTGACCATTCATTCTGGAGAAAAGATGATGATGATGCCCCTTGTCAACAGAAGCCAGAGCCATCAGAGCCACGACTTATAGAAGGTCCATGCTATGTGACATTCTTGGACGCATCCTCTAAAGATGAATCCCTAAGTCAGAAGAAATCACCACTCACACAAAAGCAAACAAAGCTCTAATTCCCTTTCTAGCAATCCCAACAAATAAATGAGTCATCTCTTAAGAAGGAGGACACTGTTCTAGTGAAACATCAGATGATGACACTACTCCCTTGAAGGAGTAGAACCTCTATCCAAAAGCAATCCGTGGGACATTTATCCGTGAAGTGGAAGGTGAAAGGCAATTGACATTTCTAGATGCTGACGGTACTGAACGTCACCTGAAAGTGGGCCTAAATCTTCCAGAAGAAGAACTAGTGGTCATGCGAGACCTACTGAAGGAGAACTTAGACGTGTTTGCTTGGTCGTATAAAGACGTGAAGGGGATTGACCTTACAGTGTGTCAATATCACATTGACCTTAAATCAGATGCCAAACCTGAGACAAAGACAACGTATGAATCCCAATTATTCCGCTCTAGTGAAGGCTAAATTATTGAAGCTCCTTGAAGCATAGTTCATTTATCTCATGGCTAACAGTGAATGGGTATCACCTATTGTGGTCGTGCCCAAGAAGAATGGGAAGCTTCACATTTGTGTGGACTTTCGAAAGCTAAACTCCAAGACGAAGAAGGATCATTTCCCTATCCCTTTCACAGACCAATTGTTGGACATAGTGGTCGGTCATGAGCTGTATTCCCTCTTGGATGGATTCAACGGATATAACCAAGTCTAAATTGCAGAAGAGGACCAATCCAAAACAACCTTCACCACAGAATGGGGAACCTATGCTTACAGAGTGATGCCGTTTGGGATCTGGAATGCTCCTACTACCTTCCAACGAGTAATGATGGCTGCCTTCCAGAACCATCTACATGATTTCATTGAGGTGTATCTCGATGACTTCTATGTCTATAGCCTAATCCGTGAGCATTGGGGACGCCTAGAGCAATGTTTTGACATATGCCGAGAGTGTGGGATCTCTCTCAACCCCGATAAATGTGTATTTCGCGTCTTATTAGGAGTTCTTCTGGGCCATATTGTCTCTGCACAAGGGATCGCAACAAACCCGACGAAGATTGCTGCCTTGACAACATCAACAAACCTCAAGCAATTGAGAGGATTTCTTAGCCATGTGGGCTACTACAAAAGATTTATTACACATTTTGCAACCATGGCAGGCCCTCTACACAAGCTCCCAATGAAAGATGCAGATTTTCGTTGGACTGATGAACTGCGAAGAAGCCTTCAATACCCTAAAACAGTGCCTCATCAGAGCACCCATCCTACAACCTCCTGACTGGACAAAGGAGTTCCATGTGCACACAGATGCATCGATCGAAGGGTAGGCGCTGTATTATGCCAAAAGGGTTCTTCCAAGTTGGATCAACCAATATATTATGCAAGCTGAAAGGTTACTGATAGAGAATGGAACTTTACAGTGACATAGCTTGAGTGCTTACCAATGATGTTTGCATTGGAGAAGTTTTGGCACTATCTACTGTCAACGCATTTCAAGTTCTACGTGGACCATGAAGCCCTGTCCTTCCTGATGAACAAAGTAGATATCAAAGGACGATTGATGAGATGGTTGCTCCTATTCCAGGAGTTCGATTTTGAAGTGGTCACTAAGTGTGGCCGTTCCCATGTCCTAGCTGATCATCTGTCACGCATCCCTCAAACTGCAGAAGAGGAATAGGATGATCCAAACCTTCGTGATGCTTCCTTATTTCTAGTCGACACAGTTACTCCATGGTACGTAGACAAAGCCAACCTCCTAGCAACTCAACAGTATTCCCGTGGCATCTCGAGCCATGAGAAGAAGAATCTTCTGTTGGAATCAACCCCCTACACCTTGCTAGGTGGTGCACTGTACAAGAGGGCAAAGATGAAGTGTTGCGAATACGTGTTGTAGGAGACGAAATCAGCATAGTATTGAAAGCATGCCATGACGATCCATGTGGTGGACACTTCACAGGAGAAACAACAACCAAAAAGGCTATGCTCTCAAGATAATAGTGGTCGACCCTCCACAAGGATGCCTATGACTACTACAAGAGATGCGATGCTTGTCAGCGAATGGGAAAACCCACCAAGACCAGTGCCATGCCACTGCAACCTATCCTTCCCCTAAAGCCTTTCGAGAAGTGGGGGATTGATTTCGTGGGTCCCATGATCCGCCCACTAGATAGAAGCAGAATAGATACATCCTGGTATGTACGGATTATGTCACAAAGTGGTGTGAAGCTAAAGCTCTGAAGCGGGATGATGGCATTAGTTAGATAAACCATTTCGTATTATCTAAATGCTCCTAGCCACGAGGCCGTGAGGGTTGTTTGGTGTATATATAACAGCCCATGGCTAGAGCTGATAAAGGCAGTGTCAGGCCCATTTTTTAGTCCCAATAGGTGGTGCAGTTATGAGGAGCTACTTATAAGTGGTGATTCTCAAACCTTGGCTTAAAAGGAATCTAAGAATTTATAATCTTGAACATTAGGGTGTGCAAAAATATTTGCAAAATGGGGTTTTCCCACGGATTAAAACACATAGGATATGCTATCTTAACACATAAATAACAATTAATTAATTATGTAGAGCATGAATCCTCTACAAGGGATAATTCATGTGATGTGAAAAGTAACCATTTAGTGGCTATTCTATCCCCTAGTACAATGGCATCACCTTGGTGCGGTCTCTATCCAAGAAACATTGTGCACAACCATCCATCAACCTAGAGGATATACAACAAGTATGTTGAAATCTGTCACAATCATGGCATTAACTAATGATCATGCTAAAGATGTAATGCCTTGGAAAGGTACCGACACACAATGGAATTTAGTTGTGGCTAAAGTGTTGTCATACCACTACGCGAGCACAGTGTGAAAAACTCTGGAGTGCATCATCATTTGACTTTCTTATTGATTTGGAGAGTCAATGTGATCTGAGTCATTAGTACTAGTGTGACCGGCATGAATGGTCCAAAAATACTATATTTTTGGACAATTTTAGCATATTTTTAATATTATTTATTGTAAAAATTTAAAAAAGTTAGAAAAGCTTCTCGATTAGGATGGCATGCAAAAATCAAGTTGCTTTTTTAGCTACTTATGGGATTTTTCATAAAAAACAAAGATTGGTGAAATCGCGTGTGTCGTGATCGCTGTTGACAGGCTGAAAACTGCACTTTGAACTAGAAGAAGAAGGAGTGAACTAGGAGATTCTGGACTAGGTGTCCTAGTGTCCTAAGGGTTTTACCCCCCTTCTAAAACCAACGGAGCCATCAAATTTGAGTTTCGAGTAGCAGAGAAGGAGGTGTTATTTTGAAGCACGTTTTTGGTCTACGAAGGAGCTCCAAGAGATCTAGTGCCTGGAGATTGCTTCTGAGTAGTGTTAGACAAAGGATTTTAGGTTATGTCGATACATATTGATTCAATTCATTGTGCTTTGTCTTTTTCGTGTTTACCTCTTGTCTATTCTTTTTCTTCTCTTTCGTCTCCTATCTCTACTTCTATCTCTGATCCCTGGTAGATACAATCTTTCAACAAAAACCCCTCTGACATTGGTGAACCCGATGTGAAAGGTCGTCAGTAGAAGGAAAGACAAGATGAGAGAACCTTCAAACACAATCTCTAGTGATGTTTTGCAAAAGTTGGTGCAGAATATGAATATGCTTATGCATGTACAACAACAACAACAGGTGATGTAGGCTTCTGCTCAAACAGAAAGTGTTGTGATGAATGCCTTGCAAGCAGTTGAGTGTGAGATGAAGTTATTCAATGGCAGGAATGTATTTGCATATGTACATACCTATGCTCAAAAGATGGAATTCTTTGGAGTGGCTCAACTTGCATGGAGTCAATATTTTGTTCGAATCACTGTACATGAATTGGAAGCACGAATTACTGAATTATACATGCAAGATGCTAACTTGGTAGCTTTCAAGAAGACACTCAAGGAAGAATTTTACATTGAGGATACTAGTTTGATTACACGTAATACTTTTCAAGAGTGGGTTTTACAACCCAATAAGGGTCTTGTGGCTCCAGAATTGTTAAGAGAATTTGAAAGTCAATTTGAGCAGTTGGATCTTGCAGAATAGCAAGCTCTTACAAGTCAAAAAATTGAATTGTTTCTACAGGTAGTTGATCCTGAGCTTCAAGAGAAGGTTGATGATTTGCTGGAGGATCAGACTATAGAGACGACAGGTTTGAAAAAAGAGCAGAGACATGTCAAGGAAGCTGTTACTCCACTAGTGAAAAAGCATAGAAGAAGAGAAAGATTGCATGTCTCTATCCTACCCACTGTTACGTGCAAGACAATTGATGTATCTAGTAAGCCACCCACTTTTGTGGCTAACCCTATGGCTGTACCTACTATTGTTCCCTCTGTTAGGGAAGATGTCTTGAATGAATTGGTTGAAGGCATGCGGGATCTTCAATTGAAGGTTGCAAAATTGGATGAAAAAGGACAAGAGGAAAGGGACGTGAAGCAACCCCTAAGTCAGGAAAAAGATGTATGTGGTGTGATAGTTTGCAGCATGAGAGAAAGGATCGTGTTGCCTATCAGGAGGCCTTGGCACAACAACTCATCTTTTGAAAAGATGGCAAGATCCATGCACAAGAAATGGGATTGTCTCTTGCTTTGAATTTTGGAAAGGGAGGTATGCAAAAGTTGTTAGAAGACTTGGCTGTTCGAAATGCTTATGCGGCGGTACATGCTTCTACTTTTGGTCTACAATTGGATAGAATACATGGCCATGTCCAAAGGCTGAAATATGGACACATGCTTTGCATATAGCTGAAAATAAAAAAGTTACTGATAGTGAAATGTCTCATGCAAGGCAAGACATTCGTGACATAAGTGGTTGGGAATCATCGGTAGATGCATATTCAGTGCATGCATATCTAGCAAAGGTGCAAAACACAGATGTACTTGTGGAAGAGAAATGAAAGAGAGATGAAGATAATGCATGGACATCTAAAAGAGTGACAAGAAGAAATGTGGATCAGCCTAAAGCTACAAATCAGCCACCTCTCAAGCATGTTATGGAAGAGGTCAGTCAGGAGCAAAAACAGGATAGCAACTAATAGGGCATAAAAGAAGGGCAAGTAGCCAGGATATAAGTTGCAACAGCCTAACATTGAGACAACCACAGATCTTAAGAAGGTTCTCGAAGAACGGATCTTAAATAGTCGGGTGGAATTAACCTTGGGAGAGGTGCTTGGCATCAGCAAGCGAGAATTTCATGACGAGATCATTGACATAATTAAGAGGAAGCGTCAGTCTCTTGGTGATACCACTACTGCATTGCTGATGACCCCCAAATTAGTGCAAAAATAGGCACCAAAATGTGCTCACATGGAAACAAATTTTTTGTAAAATGACTAATTGCAATTGTACACCTTTGTCAAATATGAAGCAATGTAAAATGTGTAGTCCAAAAGGCTCACATTAAAAAATATGGAAAGGAAAAGGGATGGTCAAACACCTTCGTCTCATTCCAAAAATTGAAGGGTCTTTAGACCTTAGCCAAGATGTATGCAATTCAATTTTATAATGTCAAGAAAGGAAAAGGAAGAGGCTTGTCGGGTGATTTGAGGAGGTGGGAGGTTGAGGTGGTTACACCTGTAAAATATTACACGGCGCAGCGAACAGAATCTGAGAAAGAGATAGAGAGTACACAACAGATAAGAGGAGAATCAGTAAAATTCTTTAACTCCAAACAACTGATACAAAGATGGCTCTGTCCACCCGTGCGCTTCCAATGAATGAAGCTTAGATGGCGATCTAGACAGAAGATAGGTGAAGAGCTTAAGGCTAGCTGGAACAACAACTCTGACTGGGTGAAAGATGAGAGTGAGATGGCTGCGAAGGGGTTTAGCTTTTATAGCCCGCGAAGGTCGTTAGGTCGGCCTGCTGACCGACCTACCATATGAGCCTCCACTAGTCGGCCAGGGAATATTCCAGGGAATATTCCCTTTACCATCGGGCCGGGGGCGCTGCCCCCGGACCCCCGCCAGGGGGGCCGCTGGCCCCCCTGGGACCCCCCAGCCAGGGGCCGCTTCCGCGGCCCCCGGACCCCACAATAGGGGCCCCTTTTAACTCCCTTACCACGCAACTCAATGCAATGTGCCTCGAGTTGCTACCAGCTTAACCACTCCGTCTAACCCAAAGATTAGACCCACAACAGTCACCTTTTTGCCATCCGGTCACATAGACCTCATCTGATATACAAGTCAGGACTCAACCAATGTCCGGGCTCACATTTGGCTTCTCCTCATAATGGGGGCCTTACAACGTTGAGCACCATGGATCATTGGTAGCACCTAATGAGGGTGGGGCATTGATCATATCTAACACCCCCCCTCAATGTCCACCCATAGGTGAACTATCTCCTCGGCCCAATGCCGAGTCTCTGAAGATGAACTTGAAGCAGATCCTTCGTAAGTGCTTTGGTGAAGATATCTGCTCCATTCTCCTCTGTTGGACAGTAGACCAATTCCACTATCCCATCCTCCATCAAATCACGCACATAGTGATACTGGATCTCTATATGTTTGGTGCGTGCATGAAACACTGGATTTTTGGCAATGGCGATGCAACTCTGATTGTCACATCTCAGCACAGTTGGTTCTTCATCCTGCACTCCCATATGCCATAGAATCCTTCTCAACCATACGGCCTCACATGCAGCAAAACAAGCTGCCTTGTACTCTGCTTCGGTAGAAGACAATGCCACTGTTGGTTGCTTCTTACTAATCCAAGAGAAAATTCCTGAACCCAAAGAGAAACAATAACCAGAAACTGACTTCCTGGAATCAATGTCTCCTGCCCAATCTGAGTCACAGTTCCCTACAAGATAAGTTCCGAAACTGTATGTGATACCATAGTCAAGAGTTTTCTTCAAGTATCTAAGCACCCGCATCCCAGCCTTCCAATGACTCTCATGAGGTTTGTTTGAGAACCTGCTCAAAACACCAACAGCAAAACTGATATCTGGTCTGGTGTTACACAAGTAGATTAGACTGCCGACCAACCTCCTATACCTCCCAATGTCTGCTAGTGCTGATGTATCCTCAACGGATAACTTTACATTCACCTCCATAGGTGTAGCTATCTCCTTGCACTCGGTCATGCCAAATGCCTTCAAGATCTCCCATGCATACTTCTTCTGAGAGATGAAGATCTTTCCTGGCTCTTGCCAGACTTCAATCCCCAAACAATAGTGCAGCAAGCCCAAGTCTGTCATTTCAAACTCAAAACTCAAAGCCTTTCGAGTTTGGTTGATCATATCTTCATAGTCACCTGTAATAAGAAGGTCGTCCACATATAGGACAATCACTACAGACTTTTTACCATCCCTGTAAACATACAAGTTAGCATCTGAGGCACATCTTTTGAAGTTTAGGTTTAAAAAGAACCTATCTATCCGCTGGTACCATGCTCTGGGGGCTTGTTTCAGCCCATACAATGCCTTCTTCAGTTTACACACTTTGTTCTCAGAATGGGGGGCCTCAAACCCTGGTGGCTGAGCCACGTACACCTCCTCCTTGAGGTCACCATTTAAGAACGCTGACTTAACATCCATTTGGTACACTGGCCACTTCTTGTGGGCAGCCACTGCAAGTACCGTGCGAATAGTGGTCATTCTGGCAGTTGGGGCAAATGACTCTTGAAAATCAAACCCTTCAACTTGTGAAAATCCTTGGGCAACCAGTCTAGCTTTGTACTTTTCTAAGGTACCATCAGCCTTGTACTTTACCTTCCAGATCCACTTGGTGCCAATAATCTTCCGCTTTGCTGGTCGATCCACTAGCTCCCAAGTGTCATTCCTCATTATGCTGTCATACTCCGCCTGCATAGCAGCCTTCCATGATGGATCTGCAAGTGCTTCTTCTAAGTCAGTTGGCTCCTTTACTTCTCTCATAATCTCAACCATCAAGGCCATGTTGACTATGTGAGCAGAAGCCCTCCTTTGCTCCTCTATTCTCTGAGACCTCCTTGGTCCGTCTGCCTTCTCCTCAACAGATGCAGGCATAGGATTATTGTGGTCATAGAGCTGCTTCACCCAGCGCGGCAATGGCTTTTCCGGTGGGGTGATGTCAGGTTGGTGAACTTTTTCCTCATCATCTGAAGATGATGCTTCCTCCTCCTTAAGGATAGGGATAGCTCTCGGGACAGGTTCATAGTGGACTACTTCTTCGCTTGATGATAAAGTGGAAGACCTTGCCTTCTCCTCCTCCACTGTATGCGGCTCCTCCTTGAACACCACATCACGGCTCGCGATGATCTTCTTTGCCTCTTGGTCATATAACTTGTAAGCCTTCTGCTCATCACTATAACCCAAGAAGATACATTTTCTGCTTTTTGGTTGTAACTTGTTTCTCTTCTCATCTGGAACATGTGCATAACATTCACATCCAAAAATTCTGAAATGTGAAACAGATGGTTTCTTACCAGTGTAAGCCTCATGAGGTGTTTTTCCCTTGAGAGCCTTTGTGTAGCTCCGATTTAGAATGTAGACTGCAGTATTAACAGCTTCAGCCCAAAAATGGTTAGGCAATCCCTTGCCCTTTAGCATGCATCTTGCCATCTCCACAATGGTACGATTCCTGCGTTCCACAACACCATTCTGCTGAGGTGTGTGAGGCGTCGTCAATTGACGCTTGATCCCTTTGCTCTTGCAAAAGCCTTCAAACTCCTTTGAGTTGAACTCACCACCACCATCTGTTCTAAATTTCTTCACACTTTTCCCTGTTTCATTCTCAACAAGTATTAGCCATTCTTTAAACTTACCAAAAGCTTGAGCCTTATCACGAAGGAAGTACACCCACATCTTCCTACTGTAGTCGTCAACAATCAGCATAAAATAAGAAGATCCCCCCAAGGCCTGTGTAGGCATCTTACCACACAAGTCAGCATGCACCAACTCTAGAGGAGCATGTGCTCTATTCTTGCTTTCTTGTGGAAATGCCTTTCTCTGTTGCTTGCCCATCATACAAGCTTCACATGGTTCCTTCAATTCAGTTATTGTAGGTAGGTGAGCAACCATACCTTGCTTTTGCATCTCCTTCAATACTGAAAATCCGATGTGTCCAAACCTTTCATGCCAAAGCTTACTTGTGCCCACTCCAGCGGTGGCTGTAAGAGCACTTAGCTCATACAGGTTGTTCCTTCTTTCTCCTTTGCCAACAATTGTGCCAGCACTATCAATAATTTCTGCACCTGTCTTCTTGAACCTCACTTCATGACCAAGATCAGTTATGGCAGCAACTGATAAGAGATTTCTCCTGATTTCGGGAACATACAACACATTTGAAAGCTTTTTGACTTCACCATTTGCAGCAACAAAAGAAATAGTACCTGTGCCCGCAGCAGGGCATTTAGCATCATTTCCAACCGTCACAGTGATGGATTCTTGTAGAGGCTGCATAGAACTGTATAGACCTTTCTTGTTGGTCATGTGACGGGAGGCCCCACTATCCAACACCCAAGAGTCAGTGGTAGATTCTTCTTGCGCCGAGGAGCACACTTCCTCAATGGTCGCCATGAATAATTCCAACTCTGCTTCAGCCGTATTGGCTGTCTCTTTCCCTTTAGTTTTAAGGGTACCATTCTTTTCATCTGCCTTCTTGACACGACAATCTGCAATTGCATGTCCTTTCTTCTTACAGTAGAAGCACTCTCCTTGAAACTTCTTCTTGCCGCCCTTTTTCTTTTTGTCACCATCATTTTTGGTGGAGGAAACACCTTTGCCTTTTGCATTGGCAGAGAATGCAGCATCTCCATTGTTGCTTCCTTCTCGGGCTTTCAGCCTCAACTCCTCCTCCATTAATAATGCACAAAACTCCTCAAAAGTCAAAGCTTGAGGTCTCACCTGAGTATTAAGGGCAGTTACTAGTCCATCAAACTTTTGTGGACAAATCCGAAGACACCTCCGAGCTAGCTCTTCGCTAGTCTTTTGTATCCCAGCGCCAGCCATCTGGTCGCGCAGATTCTTAATCCGAGTGATGAATGCTTCAACCGTCTCTCCTTCAGCAAACTTCTCCGCTGCTAGTTGATTCTCCAAGTTTTGAATCCTTGTTTGGTTTCGTGTTTCATACTGACTCCTTAGTACATTCCAAGCCTCTGACGCTTTGGTTGTATGCTGAATCAGAGTCAAAACACTGTCAGAACAGCTTGTAACTAAGGCACACAATGCATCTGCATTCCTTCGTTTCCAAGCTCGTAGAAGATCTGCATTCGGAGGAATCATCACACTAGGATTTGATGGGTCGGGGGTAGGCTGTGGTTCTGCGTCAGTCCCCAGCACAGTCTCCAGAAGCTCATAAGAATCAAGGATAGTTGTAATTTTGAACTTCCACAAGGTGTAGTTTGTACCATCTAACTTGCCTTCGCTGAAGGTTGGTGGACGAATCCTCAGTGTTTGAATAGCCGGTACAGCAGCACCACCTCCTGCACCGCTTCCTGATGCGCCAGAACTGCTTCCCGGAGTCGACATCGTTTCTCTTTGCTGTTGAAGCCTTTGCCTCTTGCACGCTCTCCGATCTCTAGAGCCCCCTGGGCTCTGATACCATGTAAAATATTACACGGCGCAGCGAACAGAATCTGAGAAAGAGATAGAGAGTACACAACAGATAAGAGGAGAATCAGTAAAATTCTTTAACTCCAAACAACTGATACAAAGATGGCTCTGTCCACCCGTGCGCTTCCAATGAATGAAGCTTAGATGGCGATCTAGACAGAAGATAGGTGAAGAGCTTAAGGCTAGCTGGAACAACAACTCTGACTGGGTGAAAGATGAGAGTGAGATGGCTGCGAAGGGGTTTAGCTTTTATAGCCCGCGAAGGTCGTTAGGTCGGCCTGCTGACCGACCTACCATATGAGCCTCCACTAGTCGGCCAGGGAATATTCCAGGGAATATTCCCTTTACCATCGGGCCGGGGGCGCTGCCCCCGGACCCCCGCCAGGGGGGCCGCTGGCCCCCCTGGGACCCCCCAGCCAGGGGCCGCTTCCGCGGCCCCCGGACCCCACAATAGGGGCCCCTTTTAACTCCCTTACCACGCAACTCAATGCAATGTGCCTCGAGTTGCTACCAGCTTAACCACTCCGTCTAACCCAAAGATTAGACCCACAACAGTCACCTTTTTGCCATCCGGTCACATAGACCTCATCTGATATACAAGTCAGGACTCAACCAATGTCCGGGCTCACATTTGGCTTCTCCTCATAATGGGGGCCTTACAACGTTGAGCACCATGGATCATTGGTAGCACCTAATGAGGGTGGGGCATTGATCATATCTAACAACACCCTCTCTCTTCCTTTATCTTCTCCTCTCATGCTTCATTTTCTCCTCTCTCATTTTGGCACAACACTTGCCTTCTTGTTCTTGCTTTACTCTCTTGTGCTTCATTGCCAAATCTAATGGAGAGTGAGGAAGAGGAAGAGGAAGAGGAAGAGAGTGAGGATGGAAGCATTGTTCAATTTCTTGTGTGCCTTCCTCTTGTATGTTTTGGAAGCATGGTTCTTGGTGAAGAAGAAGGTTTCTTGCAGGTTTTTGTGGCCAGCAATGTATTTGCAGCCTCTTCCTAGCTGGTTCGTGGTTCTCATGGTGCCGTGGTAGGGTGCTCTTCATTTGGTGCACTGGCCGGGAAAGAGGTGGCTATGGAGCTTGTAGAAAACACATTTTTTGAGATTCAGCTATGGAAGGTTTCAAACGGATTTTGAGATTTAGCTATGGAAGGTGCTGTGGCAGGGTGCTCTTCATTTGGTGCACTGGCCGGGAAAGAGGTGGCTATGGAGCTTGTAGGAAACACAGTTTTTGAGATTCAACTATGGAAGGTTTCAAACAGTTTCTCTCTTCAACAATGCATTCTCATTTTTGGAAGAAAGAAAGAAAAGATGATGTTGGAGAGCACAGTGTCAACATTTTCTCTCCCCTTATTGGCTGCATCCTCAAGAATAATGGACTGGTTTTTTTGGAATCAAGAAGAAGAGAAGGGATTTATGGAGAAGAAGATGGTTGTTATGTCTGTGTTTCTTGCTGCTAAAAAACATAACAAGAAAAGAAAAAAACTTCCCTATCCTCTTGATGACAGAATGGCACTGTGTCAAAGTCTCTCCCCTTTCTCCTTCCTCACTTCCGCCAAACCCACCATTCGACCTCTCAATCCTTGCCTCCTCCCTGCTTCAACAATCCTCTTTTGTTATTCTCATCCCGAATCTCCCCACGGCTACCACTTCACCTACCTTCCTCACCCTGGTTAGCGAGGCTCTCCTCCAACCCTTCGCCTCCTTCCATAGCACTCAGTCCCCATCTTCATGCCTTTCTTTCCTCTGCGCCCTCTGCAATAACTGACCTGACTCCCTAAACTGCAGCACCAAGAGGTTCGCAAAACTTGCATTCTATCTCAACCTCATCGCGTCCTCATCATCAAAAAACAACTCATCTATATTTGGGGCAGTCCATCTGCTTACTTAGCAACAAGCGGCTGCCTTCATATCCTTCAGCTTCATGCTTATCCATCCACCAACGACCTTGGCAACTTTGTTCAGATGTGCAGAGGAGCTAACGTGTTCAGGAAACGATATCCAGTGTCATCATTAAAAAAAAAAACTCATCCACACAACAAACAATTATCCAATATTATCCTCTCTCTTAATTTTCAATCTTTAAACCTTCAAAATGGAAAAACCAAAATTTAAACACTTTAGCCCCTATAATACCCATTCATATGCAACGCTTATCTCAAAATGCCCTTCTCTGCCAAGGTCACCTTTCAAAACACACTAGGGTTCAATTTAGATTTTCTTTTATTTTTTTTAAATATTCCTTTTTGTCTTAATAAACTCACCTCTCTTTTCCTCTTTTGAAAACCGAGTGGAATGTGTAATTCCAATATCTTTAGTGAGGGAATGCTTAATGTTTATATATTTCTCGGGTTTATTATTGTGCTTCATGGTGTGGTTATCTTTCAACCTATCTTGGGTGTGATGTTATCCTTGTAAGCAAAATTGTTGAAGAGCCCTATCTTTCGAGTTTTGTTTGTGGTTTTATGTGGTGTGTCTTAAACCTAGGCTCCCCGCCCTAGTTGTGTGTGTATTTTTGTGTGATTATTTTCACTTTCCTATCCAATGACAATTCAAAGATGACGAAGAAAAGAAATGAAGATTAAATGCCAAAGATGAAGATGAAGGTTTTTCAAGAGCTGATCGTGGTTCTTCTTCAAATTTGTTCGCGGGGACACTTCACACTTAAGCGTGGGAGGAATGATGACCCCCAAATCAGTGCGAAAATAGGCACCAAAATGTGCTCACATGGAAACAAATTTTTTGTAAAATGACTAATTGCAATTGTACCCCTTTGTCAAAATTTCAAATATGAAGCGATATAAAATGTGTAGTCCAAAAGGCTCACATTAAAAAATATGGAAAGGAAAAGGGATGGTCAAACACCTTCATCTCATTCCAAAAATTGAAGGGTCTTTAGACCTTAGCCAAGATGTATGCAATTCAATTTTATAATGTCAAGAAAGGAAAAGGAAGAGGCTTGTCGAGTGATTTGAGGAGGTGAGAGGTTGAGGTGGTTACACCCTCTCTCTTTCTTTATCTTCTCCTCTCACGCTTCATTTCCTCCTCTCTCATTTTGGCACAACACTTGCCTTCTTGTTCTTGCTTTTCTCTCTTGTGCTTCATTGCCAAATCTAATGGAGAGTGAGGAAGAGGAAGAGAGTGAGGATGGAAGCATTGTTCAATTTCTTGTGTGCCTTCCTCTTGTGTGTTTTGGAGGCATGGTTCTTGGTGAAGAAGAAGGTTTCTTGCAGGTTTTTGTGGCCAGCAATGTATTTGCAGCCTCTGCCTAGCCAGTTCGTGGTTCTCATGGTGCCGTGGTAAGGTGCTCTTCAATTGCACATTGCTACAATTTGAAGAGGAAATTGGTTTGTTGGGTATTTGGGCTGAATATGAGCATGAAGTAAGTACTGGATTATCTATGCAAGATGCTACTAATCAGTGGACAACATGTTGAAAAGAGAAGAAAGTGGTTGAAAATGCATTGTCTTTGTAGCAATATGCATGGTGGAGTAAGGCAAATGCAACAATATGGGGAAGAGACTCTAGGATTTATTCCTCAAAGTCATTATACAAGAAATCATTGGTGGGCCAGGGCTACCACTGAAACAGTAGTGAAAATAGGGGAACGTGAAACTCCTTGTGTTGCTTTGCTTGACCATGGATTTGAGATTAATGTCATTGAGCATGGATTGTATGAGAATGGTGCATGGCATGTGGACACTGATCATGGTTGGCATATGAGGGCTGTAAATAATTCTTCGGGAGAGCTTTATGTTGCATGTACTAATGTAAAAGTGATGATTGGTGATGTACAAGAAGAGCAACACTTCTTTGTACAAGATAATTCCTCATATGCAGTGATTTTGGGACAGCCCTATATTATAGGAGTGCGTATGGAAACAAAGGTGCTTGATGATAGTTCTACTTATGCAAGAGTCAGAAGCAAGGATGGGAGGAAAGCATTTCAATTTCTTATTGTTTGTGTTAATCATCCTAGAAATCGGGATACGCTTCGAGAGTCTCCTTTGACTCCAAATGCAAGGGAGTTCAAAGACGTGGATTTTCATTAAGCACTGCTATAATGCGGGGCTACATTAGTGATGTTCAGAGGATGTACTTGCCTCTTAATGGAATGAAGCATGTATTTACTATTGGTTATTCTCAGTTTATAGCAAACAGTTCATGTTGGTTTAAGCCTATGGAAGCTATGTGCAAGGTTGAACACATATCTATGAAACATGCTACTATGGAACTAAGAGCATTGGGACTGTTAGCTGAAAATGAAGGCATTTCATGCATCTTTTATGGGGTGAATATTAATGACACTATGGCTGAAATTTCAGCAACTATGCATGTAGAAAATGAGATTGAAAACAAAGTGTTGTTAGCATGTTCTTTGGACATGTATGATGTTATAGCATTGTTTGATCAGCAGGAAGGATTACAATGGGCTGAAGCACTTGTGGAGATAAAGTATAAGATAGTTGACAAAAAGGTGAAACCAATTTCCTTGCCACTTCCACCGGAAAGTGAGAGTCTATATAAAAAAGTGTCAAGGCAGCCAAGCTTATGGGATCCTAAAGATATAGGTCATCAATTTACATCTGAAACATTACAGGAATTGAAAGTTGGTGTAGAATTTTGCTTGCTAAAAGAGACTATTTTATGCAGATGTTGGCTAGGCATGGAAAGGCATTTGCATTTCAGCCAATTGAAATAGGTTGTGTGGATCCAAATGTTGTCTCTCCTATGGTAATATTTACTGTGCCACATGTACCATGGAACTTGAGGCCTATTCCAGTGCCTAAAGTATACTTGCCAAAGCTGATGGATTTTCTGAATGAAAAGATTTGCACGAAGATCTTGGAGCCCTCTTCATCCCTGTACTCAAATCGTTGGTTTACTGTGCCCAAAAAGAATGGGGCTTTGAGATTTATTCAAGACATTCAACCGATCAATAAAGTGGCCATAAGAAATGTGGGTGCAGGTCATATGGTTGATGAATTTGCAAAGGGTTTTGTAGGCATAGCGATCTATTCTTTGGATGATCTTTACTTGGGGTATGATCAGTTTCAGCTTGCAATTGAAAGCAGGGATATCACAACCATGAATACTCCCTTGGGGTTAGTACGGATGTGTACTCCCTCGTTGGGTGCAACAAACTTAGTGGCACACATGACAAATGCTATGAATAGGGTATTCAGGGATTTTATACCACAATTGACAATGCCCTTCTTGGATGATGTTCCAATCAAAGGGTGTGCAGTGGATGAAAAGAATGAAGAGATGGATGCATACAGTTTGTTGCAGACCATATTGTGGATTATGAGAGGATTTTGACACTTCTAGAAGAGGTGCATTTAACTCTTTTTGGACAAAAGTGTGTCTTTGGAGTTGAAGAGGTTTTGATTGTTGGGCATATGTGTGGGCCCTATGGGGCAAAGATCATCACCAACAAAAATAGATGGGATTGATAGAATGCAAGATGTATGCACAAATGTATCTCAGAGGTGCATAGATTCTTGGGTGCATGTGTGTTCTATTTGATATGGATTCCTCATTTTGCACATGTAGCCACTGCTCTATATCAGCTTTTGAGGAAAGGTCAGAGATTTCATTAGGAAAGGAAGCATCAGAAAGCAATGAAGAAATTGAAGAAGCTCTTAAAATCTGCTACTACATTGAGAAAGGTTGAATATTCACATGGAAAGCCTATCATTATTACTGTTGATACAAGCCCAATCAAAATTGGATGGGCAACTAGGCAAGATGATGAGGAAGGGCAAATATATGCAATACACTTTGGTGGTAAAGTATTGATTGAACAACAGAGAAGGCATCCACATGTAAAAAGAGAATTATGGGGCCCCGAAAATTGCTATGCTACAGTGGATTGCATACATCAAATCTTTGAACCCTGAATTTCAGCATATTGCAGGAAGATATAACCCAGTTGCAGACATGTTATCTCGGGCACGCTATGAGAATAAAGATGGGATGATGGATGAGGAGGAAGAAGATAACTTTCTTGTGGCTAAAAATGATGTTGTAAGAATGAATTTAGCAATGCAAGGTGTTGCTACAACATTAACAGAAGCTTGGACAACAAAGAGAAGACACTTTAGATGTTTTGCATCTTGTGTAGAAGTGTTTCTGGAAGACAAATATGCAAGAGAATGGCTAAGAATTGGTCAATACCTTAGTACATTAACAAAGAGAGATGAATGGTCAAATGAGGAGTTTAAGAAGATCAAGAGGAAAGCTTATGGGTTTTTCTTAAAAGATGGATACTTATGGAAACATGCTAAAAAGAAACAGAGCATGCCATTGCGAGTTTTGGGTGACATAGCTTCACAAGTAAATGTTATGCAAGAATTTCATAAAATCTTATGGGTTGGCCATAGAGGTATTTGGGGTACTTTTGCAAATATCAAAGAAAGATATTGGTGGAAGGGTATGTATAAGGATGTTGCTCACTTTGTGGAAACATGTACGACATGTCAAATGTATTCATATGTGAGACATCGTGATGGATTGTAGCCCACATATCCATTGTCTCTTCATTTTAAGTGGGTGGTGGATTTGTTTATGCCTATAGGTCTTTGGCAAATGAGATATCTTGTGCTTGCCCATGAAGACTTGATAATCAAGTGGAAGGGAGAGCTCTACATACTAAGACAACAAATGTTGTGTGTACTTTTCTCTTAGAAGAGATCTTTTTTAGGTATGGCTGTGTGGGCAAAATTACAGCAGATAGGGGTGAGATGGATGCAAATAAAGCTCATGATTTCTTTGCACAATTGGGGATAAATCTTGCTTTAACTTCAACCTATAACCCTAAAGGAAATGACAAAAGTGAAAGAGGTCATCCAGCTATTGTGAAGGCATTGGCAAAAACATATGGAGAGAAGGTAAAAGAGTGGCCACGATTGCTCCCTTATACCTTGTGGGCTGACAGAACAACTCATAGTGTTGTTACAAGATATATGCTTGCAGAATTGATGTATGGTAAAAAAATCTATCATGCCGATAGAAGAAATGACAATCACATGTAGTGTGCTACCTTGGGAGGAGGAGTTGAATTGAGAGGAGTTGTTGGCCTTACGCATTAGACAGCTACAAAGAAAGTTAGAAGACATAGAGGCAATAGTTGCAAAATTAAGGGCAGCAAGGATACAAAACAAGAAACGGTTTTACAAAAGACATAGACTGAGACCAAGAACCATACAAGATGGGGATTGGGTATTGGTTTATGATAGTAGTTTAGATAACCAGCATAGTGCCATGTGTAAAATTTCCAAAAGATGGTTTAGACCCTATGTGGTAAGATAGTGTTTGATAATGCTACTTATGCATTAAATGAGCTGGATGGGACAGCCATGAAACTTCCAATAGTGGGGAAAATAATCAAATTATTCAAGAGGTGGGAATTTACTACCTATGAGTTGCCAGACTTGGAAGAAAATAGTGGCCATGATGCAGGAGCTAGCCAAGAAGATATGGAAGATGAAGAAGCAAAGGATATGGTTGTAGAGGATGAGGAGGACTCAGAATCTGGTGACAACTAGGATTATGGCACATATCGCAGGATGTGCAGGTTCAGAGGGGATGGATGTTGTGCCACTACATGGGCATAGTGTGTGAAAAACTCTGGAGTGCATCATCATCTAACTTTCTTATTGATTTAGAGAGTCAATATGATCTGAGTGATTAGTACTAGTGTGAGTGGCATGAATGGTCCAAAAATACTAGATTTATGAATGGCTTACAACACTTCCATGAGAGGTGGCTGTGAAGGAAAAATCAATAGAATCATTGGGACTACAAGTGGCTTAGGTCCTTATCCTTACTACTATGGGGGCATGAAGGATGCTTGCACAATTCTAGGATCTACTATGGCCATATTGGCAAGTGCTGGGGGCATACCTACTCCTAAAGCCCTTCTCTATTCCATTTATTTGAGGAGTGGCTTTGATAGTGTGATCGGGATATGGAGTATAACAGAAATCATGATCCCTTATGGTCCTATTTGTCACTATCCTCATTGTTGCAACTTGCAACTAGCATTTATGGATGCATTTGTTCCATATCAAAACAAAAAATATACATATCATTTTTATATCTATGTCTATACCATTTGTAGACTATATCTATGTCTGTGTGTATGTATATTATCTACATATATGCTATATACACTCCTATACTATATGTATATACTTTTATATTTTTATACTATATTATCATTGATTGATTGAAGAAAATCTTAAGCCTCACCCCAACCCTAAATAGGAAGCACACAATGCACACATGCTTTTTTCTCTCTTTTTTATAAAAAATTTACTCTCAAGCTTTTTCATTTTTGATATGTGGTTTAGTTCTATGCCTTGAGTGTGTATTCAAAGCACATGCACAGGCTCTCTCTCTCTCTCTCTCTCTCTCTCTCTCTCTCTCTCTCTCTCTCTCTCTCTCTCTCTCTCTCTCTCTCTCTCTCTCTTTGTGGGCATAATGCATGCATGAAAGGTAGCCCAAGGTGGTTTCGATTAAAGGAGAAGCATGTTTTTCCATGGGGCAAGTAAGAAATCAAGATGATTTCTTAGCTAGTGTGGCTCCTACCCATTTCAAATAAGGACATGAACTTCTTTATTCATAGCTTGTTGACTATTGTCTCTCTCTTTGAGCAATGCTCAAGGCATCAAGAGCCAAGGGATTCCATCATCATATGAAGACATTCTACAAACCTCCTGAATGACTTTGATGCCAACAATGCCACTAGTTAATTATGTTATGACAATGCTAATGAATGGATGTTGTTGCTTGTAGATTAGTACCCAAGTGGTGGTCCTATTATTGCAGGCAGCCATGCCTATTACCTAATACAATGGCTACATCCCCATTGCCAAGAATTGTTAGCTCCAATAGCTCCAATGGAGATGTTGAAAGAGAGGAAAGGGCACCAAGACATCAAGATGGGTAACATCTAAGGCGAAGATTTCTCACCTTCCAACCTCTCTCTCTCTCTCTCTCTCTCTCTCTCTCTCTCTCTCTCTCTCTCTCTCTCTCTCTCTCTCTCTCTCTCTCTCTGTGTGATGGTGGAATTTTGACCTAAAATATGCTTAAAATTTTCCAAAAAATCCACATTTCAAGAGAAAATTAAATCCCATCGAAGGCGGCAGAGGCAGTTGGGTCGATTTTAAGCAGCACAAGCAATAGACGGGTTTCAAAAGTGCTAAAAAAACCCACCAAGAAACGGTTACGAAATTTTCCTAATTTATTTGAGTGTCAAATTAGACTTTTGGAAGTGGCCGACAGTAGGGGACCCCGAGACGGTCAGGCAGAAATTCTCGGATCATTAAACAAGGCCGAACGTGGAAGAGGTGGTGCTCGAGGCGAAGGACAAAGCCTTGTTGATTGTAAATGGTATTTAAGTAAAGGGGGGTGACCCTTGGGGCCTCCCCTCCCCAAAAATTGAAATGCAACCCTGGGGGCATTTTTTTAATGATGAAAAAAACGTGGAAGAAGAGGGCGCATGTGATGTGTGGAGAAGAAGAGGTAAAGGGGGGGGCTGAAAACAACCCCCCAATCAGATTGCATCGATGACTTGATGTGTTTCTTCACTCCCCAACACCTAGCTTTGCACGAGAATTGGCTGCTTGGATGACTTGATTCAAATTCAGTCATTCTCTCTCCTCCCTCTCTCTCTTCTTAATGGTAGTTCATGCAGATGAAATCAAGAAGAAGAGGGGTTGAAGGATGATTGTCCGACGATCCCTCCAAGATCAAGAGGAGGCTGAGGGAAGGTATTCAGCATTGAAGAATGATCGTTGATTGGTCCATTGGTAGTCCATACTAATTATCAAAAAACCTGCAACACGCAAATAAGCGGTATGCTTCAGTTTTATAAAGGAAATTTACTTCTTTTTTATTATTGATGATCTAAATGAAATTCATATGGAACAAGAACTTGTTTGGATATTTTTTACATCATGATTGAGGGTTTCATATAAAAGAAATGCAGAACCATAATGATACATAGTCGTAATAATTAAATTACAACTCGAAAATTGCATTTTTTCAGGAAAAATGAAGATTTTATTGGTTTTAGGTGGGAAAAAGAGATTCACATGGAATAAAATTTTGATAAAAACCATCTTTCAACTATCATAATCAGTAAATAATCATAGATAAAAAATACCCTATTTTTATGAATAAATAAATAGAAAAAATGAGATAAAAATGGGTTTTTGTGCTTTAAAAATTAAGGGAAAATATGATTAATGTTTGTGAATATTTAGCAAGATTGAGGCATGAGGTATAGCCTTAGCTCATCCTTGTTTGTATGTTTTAGTACGTTTTTATTGCTTCATACCTTGAAAATGAAAAAAAAACAAAACCCTACACCTATGCAATGATGCAACACATAAACAGTAGGGAAAAATAGGGGTTGTGGAAGTGTTTAAGTGTTAAAAATGATGCAAAGTCTGATCTTGTGTTTGTGCACGTCATATCGGGTGATAAAAATTTAAGTTTAAAGAGACTAGTAGCATGATTAAGTTCAGTGCTAGTCTCTAGCAACACATCAACAACGCATAGATTGAAAATCATTGAAGGAATGATTTTACACTCCTTTGTTGATTTGTTTTAGAATAAAATGTTTGTGTACAATGGTAATGCACTTCTGCATTTTGCATGCCACATGGTACAAAACCTGGATGCATATAGCACTCGATTGCCTAAATAAATGACCAACACTGAGAGTGTGAGGAAGCCCTTGTTGTACATAGAAGAGCGGTTCCTTGGGGTTAGTTCAGTGAGGAAATATCAACTCTTGGATCATTCGATAAATCAAAGAGTGGAGCTTATACACTTGTTCTTTATGTTGGAGCAACGCATCAAGGGGCCAATCCCCAAGATGTAGGAGAGCTACAGAGTGGGGCCATGGTGTTTCGGCCAAGAGGTTGCCTCCTATGTATGTGATATGTGGTGCATTATACCAATGTGTATGGGATCTCCCACTAAGGAGTAGGGGAAGGTAAACATTGGATTGTTTCCTATTACAAATGCAAGATCGATCTTAGAGTTTAGTGTAGCGTGTGCATTAGATGCTCCTGGCCACGAGGCCGTGTGGGGTGTCTTGTGTGTCTTAGAGGTCCAGCTAGTGCTAGAGAGCCAGTGTCGGGCCCATTTTAGATCTCAACACACTCTCTCCCCCCAACTCCATAGAGCAATCAAAGGCATATTTTTGGTAATGCTCTTCTATAGTAAGGCCCTTGTAAGACCTAATATATTTGTGTTGGAGTGTTTATAGGAAGTTAAGAAGATTTGGCAATATGTTCAAGAGTATTATATTTTTAATCAATTCCCTTTAGGGCATATGCTTATACAATAATATGGTGACAAGGTAGTGTAAGTCTCAAAAAATTTTTAACCACTGTTGACTTTAGTTAAGTGGTCCACTTAGCCTTGAAATGTATGGATATCTTGCTTTTCAAGAAAGAAGGGTTTATTTTAACAAATTAAATAAAGTTGACTCTCTTTCTCTCTCTCTCTCTCTCTCTCTCTCTCTCATGTAGATAAAAATAGCAATACTCTTGGGCGTGATAGTGCACCCTTGTTTAGGATAGGTATTGGTAGTATTTGGCCATCCATAAACTTTTTGTCCAAAATTATGTCTTTCCTTTAGGGATTGAAAATTTTGAACATTTCCATTCCTTAGACACTTACAATTTTTTATATTCCCTTCATGTGACATGTTTAGGGCATTTGGATAGGTGGAGGGCCATCAAATCCTATCTAGGCATGAAAAGGGGTATTAAAAACCAAGTCTTATGATGTCCTTATGCATGTCACTAATGTTAACATAGTTAGATTGAAAAATGCATTGATGGATACTATTTATCTCAACTCTATAAGATCATGACTTAGGAAAGTGGACGTAATATCCTAAAGAATAGTGATATTATGTTTACTCATTCAAGTTCATGATACCCTTTTGTCAAAGATCTAGGCCGATTTTATGATTTAACAATACCCTTCTATAAAAAATTTCCATGTGCAATATAAAAACCCCCTTATGCGAATAACTTTATACATTTTAAAATATTTCCTTCTGTAAATGTACATATGTAAGCTTATTCTTTTTATATTCCATTTTTTTGAACTCTTGTGATGCACATTTTTATATAAAACAGCCTCCCCAAGATGGATGAAGCCCCCTTTGGTCTGCCATCTTTACCTAGAATGGGAATGGTAGCAATTCTCCCTACTTGCTAGCTAAATATGTATGTTCAAGAAGTATATTCATGCCAAAACCACCATCAAGAAGGACATCATCATGCTTCTTTTCTATGTATTCAACTTGGATAGTGGAAACATGATAGTCCACAACTTGGATAGTGGAAACATGATAGTCCACAACTTCCTTTTGTGTGGCTATTACTGCTTGAAATTCAGCAATTGCTTGATCCTGAATCGATTTGCCTTCAAGAACCTCATGTTTCTTTTATTCAATTTTTAGGAGTAGCTTTTCTTTGAAGTCAAGTATCAAGTCTAAGATTTGATCTAGAGTTAACTACAAAGAACATCATGCTAGTGCCTAAAATAACTCTTCCAAACCTCCTTCTTAAAACTTTCTTGAAGTCTTATCTTTAGGATGTTGATCCTCCTGATCAGGGTGGATTTAAGTTATGTTGCACTCCTAATCATCAAGCTCCTCAAGTACCTAAGCCACTTTTTGCAGCTTCCTAACTTGCTTAGTTGCCCTTTTCGTGGCTTTCTCTTGCTCTTATCATCTTTGACTTCTATTAATAGCTAGTAACATAGCCTTGTCAGAACACTCTTTCATTTTAATGCAATTAGAACAATCACATTGAACATGCATATTTATTGCACTTAGGTTGCTTGAGCCCTTCTCTACTTTCCAAGTATCTTTATCCTCCTTGCTCCTTGAATGAGAAGTACCAAGCCTTCTCTCCACCCTCATAGCAGCTCTGATCGTGGCATCCAATGTATCATTAGGTGCCAAATCCACATTAGCTATATGGCCTCTGATCTTTCTCTTCAAGCCCTTTATGAAATAAGAAATCTATATCTCTACTAATGGTTTATCTGCCTAAGTCAGTCGATAAAGCATATTCCTGAACTTTTGACCATAGTCTCCAACTAGCATATTCTGTTATTTGATATCATTAATCTTTCTTAATATATCCCTTGGAGTTTTATCTTTCCTAAACCTTCCCAAAATGCCACCTTTAGATCATTATATGTATTGAAAGCAACCACCCAGTAAAACTACCATACCAATCCATGTCTTTACCCAAAAAGTTCCTACGAACTGTTGTTTCTTAACATGATCTCCATACATTTGATTGAAACCACTTGTTGTCCACCTTGTTTCAAATTGACCAACATGGCAATCACGATCTTCCCTCTTTCTACTTGAAAACTTTGTTGCATGAGCCTTAGGGTCTTATGGTGATGGTAGTTGAGTTGACATCTTCTTATTTGTTTTAGTACCAAGTCCCAACAGATTAAACAAAAATTGTCTCTATGCAAGTGGACCAAAAAGAGAAATTTCTACTAGGAGAACATCCCGTACTGTCCTTCTGAAATCATCAAGGGGTATTTAAGCATCCGGATCCACTTTAGCATTTGCAATAGCCCCTCATGCACTTATAGAGGAAACATCTTCAAGGTAAAAATCTTCAAGTGCTACTTGATACTCTAGACCTTCATCAGCCTCCTACACCTCTACTTCTGCCTGCACTCCTTCATCCACATGTACTTCAACTTCTACCTCATAGAAAATTTGTTGAGTTTTCCTTCTCATGTACTCCTTGAATTGATGGGCTCTTTCTCTTGTTACAATCCAATCCCCTTGGCAAGGGTATTGGCCTGACACAAATGCTGCAACCCCAAAGCACTTATGTCATGATCATTACCATTATAGTCCTCAACACCACAACAAATTCTTAACTTGATTTTCTCCAAGCCTAACACCTAGATCATGAGCTAGTAGGAGCACCAAAGTGTAACGGCCTTTCATGACAAAAAGAACACAGCAATCTACCTGAAAGAAGTCTCTTGCAGCATATGACTACTTGAATCAATTTACATCCATAATTAACATTTAATTTTTAGAACTAATATGCAAACATACAACATACATTATAATTGTTCGCAGAATACCACTCTCTTGAAAATAATTCATCAGATTATTCTTGAACAAATAACTAAATTTTAGGAAATGAAAATAGAATAATAGAACCAAACATTAGCAACCTTGGATGGGTGCTATCCTAAAGGATTTTGCATTTCAATTGATGATAGATACAACTGAAGTGATCAAGATAGCCACCACCTTTCAAGTGAAGTCACATGACATATAAGGGTCACTACAGATATGATGATTCCAAGTGCCTAGATGCATGCATAAATACCAAGCTAAAAGCAATAATGGAATGGTGTAATCAAAGCCCTGATTAGCATTATACTATGCTTTCCCTTTACCTTTCTCATGCCTATCATTATCCATCTTATGGCACTACAAGCTTATGTGACCTTGCTACCCATAATGAAAATAGATAAGAGGAAAGAGAGGTGAAGAGACCAAGAGCACACACACAAAAATAATGGAGACTTGAGCATACACAAAGATAGGGCTGAAATCTTCTTCTTCTTCTTTCTTCTTTGTCCATACAAAAGAACTAAATCTACAACATGATGAAAGTCTAATATGGAAGCACCACAATGTATGTACACGTGGTCATTAAGTGTGAGCCCATTCACTAATGTATCCTCATGTTGATCACCTAACATGCTAGTGAATAATATTGTGCCACATTACCAAGGCACATAGTGGAGTTTGAATCTCAACACTCCCCCTTGAACTCAGCATGAACTTGTGAACTCCAAGCATAGTCATGAAGCATTGAAGCTTCTTAGCTCCCAAGGCCTTGGTGAAAATACTAGCAAATTGATCCTCTATGGTGACATGAACCAAGTTAATATCACCTGCTAGAACCTGCTCCTAAATGAAATGGTAATTGACCTCTATGTGTTTGGTCTGTGGATGATACACTAGATTCCTAGCCAATTGAATGCTATTAAGATTATTGCAGCATATGATAACCTTCTTATCCACCTGCATCCCCAAATCACCAAGTAGCTTACATAACTAAGATACCTCAAATGTTGCAATTGTAGCACCTTTATACTCTGCCTTTGTATTAGACAAAATGTAACTATTGGTTGTGCTACTCCAAGTAACAGTAGCAATCTCAAAGGAAAACATAAAACCATTGGTAGATCTCCTATCTGAAATATTACCAACCCAATTTGCATTGGTGTAACCATGCAACTCTAATGGTACACCTACACCATAGAATAAGGCATAGTCCAATGTGGACTTGACATAGCATAATGTATGCTACATTGCATCCAAATGTGGCTTTTGTGGAAGTTGCATGAATTGACTCTCCAAACCAATTGTATAGTTTAGGTCTGGTCTAGTCCATTAAATAGATAAAGCTGCCCAATATTTTTTCATACATAGTGACATCCTCAATCAAGTCAACCTCATGTGCACTAAGCTTAGTATTAACATCCAAAGGTATAGATCTAGGATTAAAATCATCCATACCATACTTCTTTAACATATCCAATGCATACAATCTCTGTGACAACCATATACCCTCTAGAGTCTTGATAATCTCTATGTCAAGAAAATAGTGTAGCTCTTGTAAATCCTTCATGTCAAATTCAACCTTGAGAAAACCCTTCACATTGTCAATATCTCTCTTACTATCACTCACAATGATCAAATCATCCACATACATAGTAATGACCATGGTACCTGCATCACTTTCACATATATAGAGTGAGTGATTAGCCTATGCTCTACAAAATCCAATGCTGACAAGATATTTTGCAATCCTATCATGCCATGCCATGGGTGATTGCTTCATCTCATACAAGGCCTTACAAAGTTGGCATACATGATCTAGATTATTCTCATTCACATAACCATGTGGTTGCTCTACATAAACTTCTTCTTACAACTCCCCCTACAAGAAGGCATTCTTAACATCCATTTGATGCAACCACTACTATGATAGCCCTTATAGTGGCTATTTTAGCCATTGGAGTAAAGGTCTCCTCATCATTAATACCATGATTATGTGTATACCCTTTGGCAACTAATCATGCCTTACAATGCTCAATAGACCCATCCGACTTATGCAATCTTATAAACCCATTTGCAGCCAATAACCTTCTTGCCTTCAGGTAAGAGCACCAACTCCCATGTGTCATTATGCATAAGTGCAACCATTTCTTCATCCATAGCACAATCCCCAATGATCATTACCCACTACATCCTCAAAAAAAGTGGGTTCCATATCTTGCACAACCTTAGCTATGTATGGATAGTGATGAGTTATATAGCTATCACATGTGAATTGCTATGTTGGCTTTCTCACTCTACTTAACCTACATGGATCTGGATCACTACCAAGTGCTTTAGTATCCTCTTATGCCTTCTATACACCAAGTTCTTTAATAGATGGAATCCCAAACTTTGCATCTAAGCTCTACTTAAAGCCATCTGAATCAACATCAACATGAGATAAGCCCGATGATACATATATCACAATAGGTGAGTTCCCAACTTTCTCTTTACCTTTTCTTAACATCTATGATGTACTTGGTGAAGTAACTTGTGACATCACTTTGCCACTCCAAGGTCTATCAGCAAAACCATGACTAGGAGACTCTTGTAGTCCACTCAATATCTATGACTATTGACATGTTTTTTGCATAGCTAGACTCTCATGCTCATCGACCCCAATTGCATTCTACACATTATTGTACCATCTACTCATTTCATAAAAAACAATATCCATGCTAACTCTCAACTCATGTGTAATAGGGTTATAACATCTATATTCCTTTTGCTTAAGAGAATATCCAACAAATACACATATTTCTACTTTGGGATCCAATTTATTGCACAACTCATCAGGAACATGCACATAAGCAATACATCCATATACTTTCAGATAGGATAGATTTGGTTTTCTACATGTAAACTTCTCTTTAGATGTCATATAATGTACAACAGTAGTAGGTGTCCTGTTCATAATGTATATGGTAGTAGCAACTTCTTTAGCCCAATAGTAATGAGCAATTTTCTTTTTGTCATTAATGCACGAGCCATCTCTACAATATGCCTATTTTTCCACTTAGCAACTCCATTTTGCTATGGATTACATCTATATATATACTACCTCTGTATATCATATTTATGTAAAAAAATAGAAAACTCATTGGAGAGATATTCTCCCCCTCTATCCAATCTTAGGCATTTAATACATAACCTTGCCTCCTTCTCAACCAAATTCTTAAAGCCTTTAAAGTGACTGAACACCACACTTTTCTCACGCATAAAGTAAGCCCATACTTTGCGAGTATGACCATCAATCAAGGAAATATAATACATGCAACCACTCAAAGTTGCAATCTTTGTAGAACCCCACACATCAAAATGTATCGATTCAAGTGGCTTCTTGCATACATGCTTTTCATGTGGAAATTAGTGGCTTGCTTGCTTTCCAAGTTGACATACTTCACATACTTTGTGCATCCCATCAACTCTAAACTTAGGCAAGCTATCCACAACCTATTTCAACTACAAGTCTTTCAATCATTTACTTCAAGAGCAAACAATCTGCCAGTATGTTTTCCTTTTGTAATTATGAGAGTGGAATTTTGGTGTCGAGAAGTGCTTAAAAATAGCTAAAAATTACGAATATCAAGGAAAAAATATTCAACGTCGAAGGCGGCGGCTCGATCTAGGACGATTTTAAGCATCAAAGTACTTTAAAGGCACCCGAGCGACACTTGTTGATTTTTCATAATTTTTCAGACTATCCAGCAGGTTGACAAGAGTTACCGGCCAATGTAGGATGCCAAGCCGGACACCCAGGATTTTTCAGAACTCAATTCGGAGTCCGGACAGGGAAGGAGCCAAGAAATGGGCAAGATTTGAAGAGGTGGATCAAAGTTTGGCCAAGTGGTCATGACCTTTGGGGGGGGGGGGGGGGGACCTGCAACTTTTAATGTAGCATGAAATTTCACCTGAAGGAGGAGAGAAAAAAACGTAAGGATGGAGGCGCCATATCTACACCGAAAAATGCGCTTCTTGGAGATGGAGGCATTATGTAGCCTGTGAGCAACCCCCCCAATCGACATTGGCCCTTGCTTCCCCTCTGTCTACCGACTCTATCGCCGTGCTTCGCTCCTCCAATGGCGGTCTCTATGAAGATCTCTGATTTCAGTCTTCTCTCTCCTCCCTCTCTCTCTTCTAAGGGCAGATTCATGTGGTGAAGAAGAAGAAGAAGAATGGATGATCGATGCTTGTCCAATGAAGACCGGATTGCTCCGTGGTTCAAGAGAAATGAAGATTGCTGATTATGGACTGTCATGAGAATTAATGGTGGCTGGAAATCAGTCCCGCAAAGAAAGATAATTCCATTTTTACAAAGGAAATTGATGTTTTATGCAATTTGCTTCATGAGTATTTGTTCCCATGGGATGATTATGCACTATGATGTTGTTTGCTATGAGTTTGATCAACTTATGCTTAGAAAATCAGAAAATCATAAGTGTTGTGGACTGAAATTAATAGTGTAAAACCCGTAAAACACGCGAAATATGGAGAAATTGGGTGTTTTTGAGATATAAATGGAAAATATAATAAGACACACCAACTAAATTTATGTTTTTCCTACAAATGAACCTAAGGGCCATAGCCCACAACTCATTTTGTATTTTTGGTAATTTAATATTGCAAAAAATACAAGAAAAATTGGAAAAATGGGGAAAAATAAGGGAAAAATGGATTTTGAGTACCAAAAATTAAGGAAAAATAAGATTCATGTTTGTGGATGTATGGGGGGTTTGAAGTATGAGGTTTAGCCTCAGTTCAACACTACCTTTATGTTTTAGTGAGTTTTTATTGCTTTTCATACAATAAAAATGTGGAAAATGAACCCTAAACCTATGCACCATGCACAACCTAAACGGGTGAGGGGGTAGAGTGTATAAAAGGTGTTTAAATGTTGAATGAAGTGATGAAAAGCTTGCTGGTTTTTATGCATACCATTTAGGTTGGTTGATAAGTAAAAATTAAGAACCTAGTAGCACGAGGGTTTCTCGGTGCTAGGTTCATGCAACGCCGCATACGAGCGATAGTCAAAATCATTGAAAGAATGCTTTTGCACTAAACATAAATTTGATTTTCTTAATTGTTTGAGCACATGGGCATTCACAATTTGCATGAATCATAAAGAAATGATAAAAGGTATCAGACAATACCTCCTGGATGCATGGCAATTACTTTCTAGAGGAACATGACCAACATTGAGTGAGTAAGGTTGCCCAAGCTATAGGCTAGGCATTGGGTCTAAGGGGGAAAGTAAAGTGAGGAAGCATGGTATATCTCCTGGAAATACACGAATCATAAAAGAGAGAAGTTTGTGTTCGTATGTGTTATATATGTTTAGCGACGCATCGAGGGGCCAAACCCCAAGGTGTAGGAGAGTCGCAGTGAGGTAGCGGTAGTCAGCCGTGGGAGGACCTCCTATGTTTGTACTTCATGCTATTTGGCAATGTGCTGGGACTCCCTCTGAGGAGTGTTAATTGGGTTAGAGTTGGACTACGAGACGTGATACAAACGCAAGATGTTTAGGAAGATAATGTATGTGTCATCCACGCTCCTGGCCGCGAGGCCGTGGGGTTGTTGAGTGCATGATAGAGGTCCGGCTAGTGCATGAGCTAGTGCCAGCCCGTTTTAGGTCCCATCAGTGGTGCATCTGTCGGGAACCGCTTAGAAGTGGTGGTCCTCAAATCTTGGTTTTCTAGGGACCAGTTAGCAGTTTATGCCAAAGGATACTGAGTTTGACCCGTTATTCATCGACAAGCATCGTCTAGCCGAAATCCAAAAGCAAGAGAGAGACGAAAGAGCTAGGCGACGTGCTGAAATTCTTAGGAGGTATTTCCCTAAGCGTAGTGGTGCTAAACCCTCACGAGGGAGTGGATCTAGTGGTCGTGGGGCCACAAGCAGTAAGCTAGGAGAAGATGGAAGCTCTAGTGCTCCCCTTTCTTCCATAAGGCAGTCTACATCAAGTGCAGGAGGTGTAACCCCACCGTCCCCTATTTCTAGTGCAAATCCAATTTCCGTCATGGCGCAGCCCATTGCAATTCCTGCAGGAAAGATAGATTTGCCGGCTCTAGGTTACCCGCTACCCATCTTTAATGGGTTAGTTGAGGAAGATGTGGAACTCCACATCAGGGAGTTTCAAAAGTTGATGTTTAACTATTGCATCCAAGAAGAAGGACATTTAATGATGTTCTTCAACATGACTCTCAAACGAAGAGCTACCATATGGTATCATGGTTTAGAAGCCGGAACCATATTGAATATTGATTCATTTTATGGAGCTTTTCGAAGGGAGTTTGCCCCTGAAAGGGGTGGGCAATATTGGTTGCGTATACTCAACGTGACCCGCCAAGAACCACACGAGGATATTCGTGCTTATGCGAAAAAACTAAAAGAGGTTTTCCATAAGTTGGACACCTCTATTCCTATCCTCGCAGCTGCCAAATTGCAATATTTTCTGCATGGCTTGGACTTTAATATCCAGTTGTAATTGAGTAGTTTCCCTTTGGGGGATATATATACTGCCATTACACGAGCACAAGAAGTGGAATCCCGACTATAAGCAGCCTATGCCTCTCGAGGCAATCCGAATATGGGTCTAGCATTGGGAAATAATATGGCAACGGCCAATGGCAGTAGTAACCAGGGGATAGCGATGGCTAATCCTAATGGGAGAGGGAACATGATGCAGAATGTGCCTTTATTACGAGCTCCCCCTAGCATGTCGATGCCTACGGGCAGTCAAATGGCTCCAAATGGTGGAGGCTAGGCAGCTAATCCTAATACCATGCCTGTGGTTCAACAACCAGTGCCTAGTCGAATTGTTAGGCCGATGGAATGATAGGGTAATGATCAAGGCTACGAGTCGAGCGCTTCCAATGTTCTTGGAGAGGTTAAGGACATGATGAAGCATTATACCGACATGATTACGGAGTAGTATCGACAAATAGCCATTGATGTCAACTTTCTTAAAAAACAACAAAATTTGATAGGAAGTAGATACCCGGATGAGGGTGCACCTTCGAGGTTTAGCTGCAAATGGTGTGGTGGGCAACATTATCCACGAAATTGCCCAAATGTCGTGCAACATTTGTGGAAAATGTGGCCATTTAGCAGCCACTTGCTGGAGTAAGATTAGTGCCCTTCAGTGAGGTAGTCGGCAACCAGGGCCTGTTAATCATCGTGCACAAGGAAATGATTCCCAGTGAGAAGACGGACCTAAGCAAGTACTCCAACGACCAAAGACTACAGTGGAGGAGCTACCAAGTGGTAGTGGGGTTAGTTTGATTGAGGCTGTATGCGTTAACGATGCTGAAACCTCTAATCTGCGAGCTGTTCTTACAAGAGGTCAAAAGGGTAGAGAAGCTGACAAAGATAAGCCTGTCGATGGAAACCCTAAACAAGGCGACAAAGGAATGCAAGTTTTGGATCCTGCCATGGAAGGGGGACCTTTGAAGCCCGTAGAGGGTAAAGCCAATAAGGAACCACCAAAGAAGAAGGTGAAAGTTAAGAAAGAGGCAATAAAGCCGGTTCAGCGACCTAAAGAGCGGATGGTTTGGCGTGAAAAGTGAACTCTATCGAACTATCATGAATTCAATTTGGCGAGCTCGCTTTGCGAAGTCAAGCCAGATGTGAACCTTTTACAGCTTATTAAGCTTTCCCCAGGAGTACGCAAGGAATTTAGAAAGATCCTGCATACCGGGTATATCGTAGAACCTTTGGGTATTGCACGAGTTGGTGATGACTGGTTCGAGCGTGCTGAGAAGCATTGCCCAAGGGTTGTAGCCTATGTTAATGGGATATTAGTAGATTATGCCATTGTCGACACGGGATCATCTATTAACATTATGAGCTCTAAACTGATGGAAAGGTTGGGTATTGTGATTCAGAAAGATACCTCCACAATTCTCAAAATGGCAGATGATAGTTTGAGACAGTCGGAAGGCTGCATTACTAAGGTCCATGTCACTGTTGCAAATGTAGAATGCTTGTTGGATTTTAGGGTGATTCGTTTTGCAGGGCGTCCAAGTTACCAAGTATTACTTGGACGACCTTGGATCTTGCAAGCGGACTACCAAGTGGATATACCTGCCGATCGGCTGATGTTTGGCAGAGGTGCTCAACGCGTGGTGATTGATGCCTATCCTAAGTACCCGCAGAGTGAGAGAGCTCCTCTATCTTCCACAAAATTGGAGACATTAGAGGATTTATCCGCCAGTGAGACATCATCGAGTGATGAGTCCAAAGAGGGATCCACCACGGAAGACATCTATCAGATCACTTTGAATGAGCCGATAGAGGCCTAAGATCGTATAAGAGATGCAGATGTTATCGAGCTAGACCTTGGTACGCCTGATGAGTCGCGACCAATCAAATTAGGGTCCATGCTCAGTGTTCAAGAATGCGACGAGTACGTCTCTCTGATCCAAGAGTTCCGCGATATTTTTGCATGGAGTTATGATGAACTTAGAGGCATTCCTCCTAGTTTCGCTGTTCATACAATTCCGTTGAAGGAAGAAAGCTGCCATGCACAACAGAAAGTAAGGCCTATGCCTTTCGAACTGAGGGACGGGCTGTTTGAAGAGTTACAGAAGCTTCGGAAAGTGGGTTTGATTTTTCCTGTGCAACACACGGAATGGTGTTCACCAGTTGTGATCAGAAAGAAGAAAAATAATCAAATCCGATTATGTGTAGATTTTAGAGAGCTGAATAAGCAGACGGTTAAGGATTACTATCCGTTGCCATTCATTGACCAAATTTTGGATCAATTAGAGGGTAGGGAGATATATTCATTTATGGATTGCTTTGCAGGATATAACCAGATGGCAATTGCAGAAGAGGATAAGTTGAAAACAACTTTTATTACTGTATTTGGTACTTTTGCGTACCATGTGATGGCCTTTGGTTTATGCAATGCGCTTGGTTCATGGCAACGAACAACAGATAAGACATTCGGTGACATATCCCCTGAAGAGTTGAAGGTGTTTATTGATGACTTAGGGGCAGCCACCATGAGAGAAAGGCAGTTGATTATTTTGTGAAAATGTTTTGAGTGGTGTAGGCAATTTTGCATCGCTCTAAACCCAGGGAAGTGTGTTTTTGGTGTACCTTATGGGCTATTGCTGGGCCATGTGGTTAGTTCGGTAGATATTGCGACAGATCCCGAGAAGGTCAAAGTCATAGTTGCCATGGGTCCACCATGCACTCCAAAAGAAGTTCATAGCTTTCTGTCTTCGGTTGGTTATTACCATAGATTCATAAACGCCTTGGTAGAAATAACGTTGCCGCTTACAAATCTATTGTTCTTTAGCTATTTGTTTGTATGGGGTGACCCTTGTAAGGTAGCTTTCGAGGATGTGAAGAAGGAGCTAGTAAAAGCTCCCGTTTTAAAAGCACCTAAAAGAGGTGATGTGTTCTATATATTTTCAGCAGCCACCATGCATAATATCAGCTACTGTTTAGCCCAAATTTGGGAGGAAAAGTGGTATCATCCGATAGCCTTTGCTAGTCAGAAATTGGGCATTTCAGATACCAATTATACCTACATGGAGAAGTTGTGTCTTGCGATGGTCTTTGGGACCAAGAAATTCAGGCACTATATCCTCTATGAGAAAGTTGTGCTTTATACGAAGGCGGAGGGGCTTCGATTATTGATGAATAAGCTGCAGCCGCCTGATCATCTAGCGAAGTGGTTAATCACTTTGCGGGAGTTTGATTATGAGATCAAGAGTAAGCCACAAAGGTTACAGTGTATTGTGGAATGTCTTGTGGACTTTGGGGAGCCGAAAGAATCTATGGTGGCTGAAGGTAGTGATAAGGAGTTGTTATTTAAGATAGATACGGCGTCTATTCCCTCCTGGTATATTGCAATAACGCATCATTTATCGACAGGAGAGGCTGGATTCGAACTATCTAAAGTTGAGAGAAGGAAAATTAAGTAGCAAGCATTAAAGTTTGCCTTGATCGCAGGTACATTATATCGGCAAGGGGTTGATGACATCTATCGCCGATGTGTGATGCCTGACGAGGTGCCATTCATTTTGGAAGAGTGCCATGATTTCGCTTGTTGAGGTCATTTTGCTGGACGGCTTACAGCACAAAAGGCTTTAAGAGCAGGTTACTGGTGGCCTGTCATCTTCCAGGATGTGTTTGCATATGTTTAAGAGATGCGATATTTGTCAACAACATGATAGTCGAGAGAATAGGAAAAGACCACTCACCCCTATTATGGCGATACTTCCATTTGAGAAGTGGAGAATAGATTTTGTGGGTCCTATTACTCCGTCGTCGACTGCGCAAAAGAGGTATATTATTGTAGCAACTGACTACTTCACAAAGTGGTCAGAAGCACGTGCAACAAGGAAAGATGATGCTAAAGAAACTGCTAGTTTCCTTTTAGAGTAGATAATATGCCATTTTGGTCCCCCGAAAGAATTGGTGTCGGACCGTGGAACCCATTTCCTGAATAAGGTGATCAAAAGCTTGACTGAGGCTTGGCAAATCATGCATAATAAAATGACTCCTTATAATCCGCAAGCAAATGGACAAGTTGAAAGTACTAATAAACAGCTTGTGGGTATCTTGTCCAAGATAGTCTCTGAGAAGAAACGAGACTGGGACAAGAAGCTGTATGTGGCAGTATGGGCATATAATACCACGTTCAAGCGCGCCACTGGCCACATGCCGTTCAAACTGGTTTATGGTGAAGAGTGCGTTTTACCCTTAGAAATTGAGTTGTCGACCATTAGATTCGCAATAAACCATTCTTTGGGTAATGAGGACGCCCTATTAGAACGTTTCACGACTTTAGTACACCTCCATGAAATTAAGCTGTAAAGCCTATTACACCAAGAGGTGGCTAAACGTCGCATGAAGCAGTGCATGACCTTAGAGCGAAGAAATATAGCTTAAAAAAAGGCCAATTAGTCCTCTATTACGATGGGAGTTGTTTCCAGGGAAGCTGGAACCTAAATGGGATGGCCCCTACAAGATTGTCAGGTTAGGGAAGAATAGGTCTACAGCCCTATTAGCTAATCTACAGGGAGTAGAGTTTAAGAATAAGGTTAATCTTAATAAGATTAAACCTTATTATTTCTAAGTCTGCTAATACAAAGAAAATGAGTGCAGGTCCATGCTAGGGACGACTTGAGACCTGCGGAAAAGAGCCTAAAAGACGGTTGATGGGTCGGTTAATCCCTTATTTGGAGCACCCATATCTGGAGCAAAGATACCATCATGGAAAACTCATCTGGTGGAGCAGAGGATATAAGGTGATTGAGTAAGAAGATGGAACCTTTGTGTGGGAGATTAAAGTCTTCTTCCATCACTGTTTACGACTGTTGACAAGTATCCCTGTTGAGTTCAATGAAGAAGGTGGGATGGAGCCGTCAGCTCATCCTCTCAATATATTAAACTTTGATTACCATAATTACGAATAGAGGAGTTCGTGATGGCCGGCTGTGTAAACCCATTATTGACGTACACATTATATTTTGATGGAGCATCCAGGGGCCCTAATAGAAAAGGGAGTGTTGGAGTAGTAATCCGAGATCCCCGACGTAGAGTTGCGATGAAGTTAGTTGCTTATCTCGGGGTAGGATTCACTAACAATATGGCAGAGTATAAAGCCTTGATTATGGGACTGTATATTGCCAAACACGGTGGTATTCACCGATTGTTAGTAAAAGGGGATTCCCAGTTGATCCTGAATCAGCTAGATGGGACATACACAGTGCGGAATCCCATTCTTTGTATGTATCATCGGACTGCGATGACCCTACTTGAAGAGTTTGAGAGAGTTTCTATTTAGTTGATTCCACGCTACTCGAATCAGTTTGCGGATTCATTGGAAAATCTTGCTTATGAAGAAGACCTCTTCTTTAATTGTGATCCTAGTTTGGATATTGTTATCAATGATGAAACAGGACTTGGTCGCTTGTGGGGGATGTTATCAGAACATGCAATATATGGCAGATGATGGTTGATATGGGTGATGCAAAGAGTGGCCGAGACCAATTTACCGTTATTATCTGGGACCCATAGGTTGATTAGACAACATGTTATGCGTACGCCTCTTACTATTTATGCAGGAGGGATGGGTCATAACCTTATGCATTTAGTTTAGGGCTACGAGCCTATTTTTCCTCCTTGGAAAGGAGCTTATTATTGTATATCTGGATTCTTTCAAGGAGGGATGTGTAGGTGCTATTCTGTTTTCTTTCGTTAGGCCAAGAGGGCCAGTGTTGCGCAGTTTTGGATGCTTTATTTCGTTAGGCCAAGAGGGCCGATTCAGTTTGGTAGTGAAGTGCTTTATTTCATTAGGCCACGAGGGCCAGTTGTCTGTTTAGTGCAGGTATGGTTAATGGTTTCTTGTTTGAGTTTTGTGCTAAACAGGTTCGGAAGAAGAGCTTGGAAGGAGCCTTTGTTACGTGGAAGCTTCTTGTGGCCCTATCCAGGTGATATCTCTGCTTTATGAGTCCTGTGGTGTTTATGCTATATGTGTTTGTGTACTTGTTAGGGGGGTTTTTTCGTTTCTTATTGGGGACCGACGTCCAAGGCATGCAGTCCCAGGATTAGGTTCAGTATGTTTGAGGGAGGTCTGAGTAGTCGTTGCCTCCTGTAAAGACATTGTCGAGCATCAAAAGACCTGTTTTAGAAGGGAGTCCTAGTGACCCTGTTCTGCTGGCCTGCTAGGCAGTCGTTCTAGGAGTCCTCGCCTAGTAGGAGTACATACCTGAGTATGGCAATCAAATAAAAACCCTAAAAGAAGACATGTACTACAAGAAAATACTTCTTGATCAGGCTATAGGAGTCCTCGCCTAGTAGGAGTTCCTAGTTGTGTTGTCCTTAGTTAGGTAGGTAGTTCACACCACCACTTAGGGCAACCTCTTTGACATTTTTTTTAGTTTGGCCATGTTGGAGTGGTTGGTTAGTGACTAGCTTCGGACCTTTTATCAGATTATGCTTAGCCTACTCCTTGTGGATGTCATGCCTTGGTTCTATCAGGGGGTAGGGTGAGCATTGTGTTGTGTTTAGTATGTATTTATTTTGTATCAGCTTGATGCTTCCTTTGGTTGTTTATGTGCAGATATGTTCGTGGGTTCGACGGGCTGAGTCGCCCTATCCCATGGTCGCCAATGAGAGCGGAATTTCGGTGCCGAGAAGTGCTTAAAAATAGCTAAAAATTACGAATCTCAAGGGAAAAATATTCAACGTCGAAGGCAGCGGCTCGATCTAGGACGATTTTAAGCATCAAAGTGCTTTAAAGGCGCCCGAGCGACACTTGTTGATTTTTCATAATTTTTCAGACTGTCTTGCAGGTTGACAAGAGTTACGGCCAATGTGTGACGCCGAGCCGGACGCCCAGGATTTTCAGAGCTCAATTCGGAGTCCGGACGGGGAAGGAGCCAAGAAATGGGCAAGATTTGAAGAGGTGGACCAAAGTTTGGTCAAGTGGTCATGACCTTTGGGGGGAGGACCTGCAACTTTTAATGTAGCATGAAATTTCACCTGAAGGAGGAGAGAAAAAACATGAGGATGGAGGCGCCATATCTGCGCTGAAAAATGCGCTTCTTGGGGATGGAGGCATTATGCAGCCTGTGAGAAACCCCCCCAATCGACATTGGCCCTTGCTTCCCCTCTGTTTGCTGACTCTATCGCCATGCTTCGCTCCTCCAATGGTGGTCTCTATGAAGATATCTGATTTTAGTCTTTCTCTCTCCTCCCTCTCTCTCTTCTAAGGGCAGATTCATGTGGCGAAGAAGAAGAAGAATGGATGACGGATGCTTGTCCAATGAAGACTGCTGATTATGGACTGTCATGAGCATTAATGGTGGCTGGAAATCAGTCCTGAGATATGACAAATAAAAACCCGCAACCCGCAAAGAATGGTAATTCCATTTTTACAAAGGAAATTGATGTTTTATGCAATTTGCTTCATGAGTATTTGTTCCCATGGGATGATTATGCACTATGATGTTGTTTGCTATGAGTTTGATCAGGTTATGCTCAGAAAATCAGAAAATTATAAGTGTTGTGACTGAAATTAATAGTGTAAAACCCATAAAACACGTGAAATATGGGGAAATTGGGTGTTTTTGAGATATAAATGGAAAATATAATAAGACACACCAACTAAATTTGTGTTTTTCCTGCAAATGAACCTAAGGGCCATAGCCCACAACTCATTTTTTATTTTCAGTCATTTAATATTGCGAAAAAATACAAGAAAAATAGAAAAAATGGGGAAAAATAAGGGAAAAATGGATTTTGAGTGCCAAAAATTAAGGAAAAATAAGATTCATGTTTGTGGATGTATGAGGGGTCTGAAGTATGAGTTTTAGCCTCAGTTCAGCCCTACCTTTATGTTTTAGTGAGTTTTTATTACTTTTCATACAATAAAAATGTGGAAAATGAACCCTAAACCTATGCACCATGCACAACCTAAACGGTGAGGGGGTAGAGTGTATAAAAGGTGTTTAAATGCTGAATGAGGTGATGAAAAGCTTGCTGGTTTTTATGCATACCATTTAGGTTGGTCGATAATTAAAAATTAAGAACCTAGTAGCACGAGGGTTTCTCGGTGCTAGGTTCATGCAACGCCGCATACGAGCGATAGTCAAAATCATTGAAAGAATGCTTTTGCACTAAACACAAATGCTGATTTTCTTAATTGTTTGAGCACATGGGCATTCACAATTTGCATGAATCATAAAGAAATGATAAAAGGTATCAGACAATACCTCCTGGATGCATGGCAATTGCTTTCTAGAGGAACATGACCAACGTTGAGTGAGTAAGGTTGCCCAAGCTGTAGGCTAGGCGTTGGGTCTAAGGGGGAAAGTAACGTGAGGAAGCATGGTATATCTCCTGGAAATACGCGAATCATAAAAGAGAGAAGTTTGTGTTCGTATGTGTTGTATATGTTTAGCGACGCATCGAGGGGCCAATCCCCAAGGTGTAGGAGAGTCGTAGTGAGGTAGCGGCAGTCAGCCGTGGGAGGACCTCCTATGTTTGTACTTCGTGCTATTTGGAAATGTGTTGGGACTCCCTCTGAGGAGTGTTAATTGGGTTAGAGTTGGACTACGAGACATGATACAAACGCAAGATATTTAGGAAGATGATGCATGTGTCATCCACGCTCCTGGCCGCGAGGCTGTGGGGTTGTTGAGTGCATGATAGAGGTCCGGCTAGTGCATGAGCTAGTGCCGGCCCATTTTAGGTCCCATCAAATTAACCTGCAATCATTTTTTAGATCTTCTACATAATAATCATTAGATGTCAACTAAACCTACAATCCATGTTCTACCACATCTGACCAATAGAAAACCAACTTTTTGTAATATTTGGTACATTTACCACATCAACCAAGTACTTAGCTTTATCATCTTGCATACTAAAAGGAACATTTCCAACATGAGTAGTGGAGTGAGCTATATCATCCCTTGTCTCCACATAGCCCAGAGACTCTGGACTGCACATCTCTCTAAGCCACTCTCCAGGAGAAGTCATGTGGTTAGAGGCACCTAAATCTACATATCATACATCATCCTTTGATGAACCATCAACAATCATAGTGTTCATAAAGTGCTACACAACAAACAACTGTTTACTTGTGTCATCATTTTTTTTGCTATACTAGATGCATAATTACCTTATTACTTTTTCCTATTTCTAATTTCAGTCTTTTTTAAAAAGTAATTTTTAGAAATGTGGCCTTTTCGACCACAATACTAGCACTCTCTATTATCATGAGAATTCTGGGACCTATTAGAATCAACAACTTGCACTCTTTGGCTCCCCCTTCCTCAAGACTATCCTCCTCTATTTTGATCTGCATCATAACCTTGACTAGGACCACCACCTTGGCGTCTACCATGACCTCTACCTCTCTTAGTAGATTAAAAAACATGTTTATACTTATTTTTTCTCTGAGAAGAAGAGGAATCTAAGTCAAGATTCTTCTCCTCAAGTATCAACATAGAAATCAAGTCTCTAAAGTCAAGGATATCATCCCTTGTATTCATAGGTAATTTGAAACTCTTATATTCATCTCCAAGTCCATCTAAACATGCATGTACAACATCACCATCATCAACTACCACACTAATAGATCCAAGAGCTTCCATAATACTCTTGATCTTTAAGACATAATCATTAATGGATAAGTTCCCTCCTTTTACTCGGTCCAAACTTGAGCTGCAGCCTTCTGGCCTTTGTATTTACTTTCAACAGCCTTGCAAATTCCTCCATGCAATAGTGCGGATTCAAATTTCTACAAATAGCTCATCATGCTATTTGTGACACTGATAAATAGCCAATACATGACTTTACTTTGTGTTTGCTCCCAATCATTCTCAGTCTTTAAGTGTTTTGCAAGTGCATTTCATGCAGAAACTTCAAGTGCTACTGCCATGTCTCCTTCAATGTAATTCTAAATACCTTTGTCCTTTAAGAAATTTGTCATCTTGAACTTTCATGCAAGATAATTATTCTAATGAAGCTTCTCACTAACAATTTGGTTGAACTTGTCAGACATTTTGACAAAATAGGAAATCTTGCAAAAGCATGCAATCTCCAAGCAAGTTGATACTAGGTGAACCACAACTAAACATGCACCCTTTTTCATTATGACTGCACAATAATAACTGCAATCTATAATCTATATGCAAATGCCTTTTATGTATGCAACTCAATAAATATGTGAAACCTTACAAATTTAAAATATGTAACTTGTGCATTTGTAAATGGCTTATACAACTCCAACAATACTAAAAAACTATTGTCAGGACCACTTGTAGGTCGCCCAAAATGAAGGCCAAAATGACCTCAAATGCCCAAATCCTATGAGTAAGCCCTAAAGATCTTAGCTATAGTATACACATTATTCTTCTTGCTCATCAAGTTTCACTATAATTGGAGGTACATCCATGCCAACCTTAGGAGCCTCCTAGGGCTATAACCTAAGGCAAATTGAGCAAGGTGGAAGAGCTTTTTACTAGTTGCTCACTTGCTTGCTTTCATGCTCCACTGCCTTCACCTCAGCCTTTAATCGAGCTCTAGGCAACTGTGGGACAGCTCTAATACCATGAAAATAGACAAGAGGGAAGAGAGATCAAGAGATCAAAAGCACACACACAAAGCAATGGAGACTTGAGCACACACAGAGATAGGGCTCTTATTCCTCTTCCACACAAAAGAACTAAGTCTACAACATGATAAAAGACTAATATGAAAGTACCATAACATATGTACACGCAGTCACTAAGTATGAACCTACTAAGAAAGAAGAGGTGGCATAATGAATATGCCATAATAAAAGATGGACTACATGGATGTAGCCCATCTATAGAATCATTGGCATATCCTTGTGTCAGTCACCTAACATGCCAGTGAATAATATCATGCCATATCACCAAGGTACACAGTGGATCCTAGCTCATGTAGAGCTTGATATCTCAACACACAATAATGACAAGTAAGAAAGGACTTATGACCACAAGACCTACTGACTGATTATCTAGGAAACTTAGACTTGCTCTTGTTGGGCTATGAATCTCTATCAGAATTATTGTTTCCATTACCACCATATCTACCTTTCACTATAAGTGTATGAGAAGTATAAACAACATCAATATTCTTCCCATTTACTTTTTCTAAGCAAAGCACCTTCTATATCCTTGAGTTGAAAGCCACCTTCATGAGGGTTTGCACTCATAGCAATATAAAATGTATCCCAAAATTTAAGTAGTGTGACACCTTCATGAGGGTTTGCACTCATAGCAATATAAAATGTATCCCAAAATTTAAGTAGTGTGACAAGCAAGAAAAGAGACTTGATATTCTCCTCAAACTTAAGACCCTATAAAGTAATCTAACTAAAAATGGAATGAAACTCATTCAATTGAGAAGACATATACATTATATCCTTCATATAAAGGTCCATGAGTTTCCTAAGCCAATACAACTATGTTGCAAGACTCTGCTTATCACTCACACAGAGGTCACAAATCTTTTTCCATAATGCATAAGCATCACCCTTAGTCAATGGCATTGAAGTATACCCACTTTGACAATGAAAAAATAATGGTAGACTTATATAACTCATCAAGCTATGGGAGTTTTCACTCTACCACCAAGACCCACCACGGACTGCTTATTGCTTAAGCGTTTCGAATTGAATGCTAATGGCTACCTCTCACATAGCCGACCGAGTACCCTTCTCTCTCAAACCTTTTGGTATCTCCATGATCTAAGATGCGAGCTTAAACAATCTCAATCCTCCACCTTCAAGCTCCATACTCCATAGCTGCATGAGACAAGAGATGAGAAGAAGAAGAGAAGAAGAAGAGAAGAAGAAGAAGAAGAGAGGAGAATATGGAGAGCTTCTCCACCATGGTCCCTCACCCCCCTCACTCGCTCACTCTCTCACACTCCCTCACTCACTCTCTCAAGCACAAGCAAGAACAAGAAGAAAAGAAGAAGATGAGGAGAGCCACTTCCCATTAGCATGCCCAAAACTAGTCATTGGTGAACCAATTGTTGTGATTTATTCAATGCAATACATGAAAATTTTCAATATTCTCTTAAAATTTCTCATTGAAAGTCATCAAATATTTAGGATTACTCTTTTTATTCTCACTCTTCCATAATTTTCTTAAATAATGCGATTGCTTTTGTCAAACATGAGGATATAATTATTAAAACATCATCATTAGGTGATGGGATAGACTCCCTATTGCATAGCATAGGACTCCCTAGACCACTCTGTGAGTTGGCAGAAAGGGATGGCAAGGATGATATTAACCTTCACACACCAATCAAGGTGGAAATGGAAGAGGTTGGAGACCCTAAGACACTGGAGTTAGGTCCTGATTATGACGATTTTAATGACCCCATTTTGATCCCAAGAAAGAGGACTAAATGCCCTCTTCCTTATAGGGATCTCCCAGTATTTCATGGGTTGGTAAATGAGGATCCGATGTTGCACTTAAAAGAATATGGCGTAACTTGTCTTGCAAGCGGGTATGATGATATACATCGGATTCTCATATTCTCAAGTACCCTGAAGGGAAAGGATAGAAGATGGTATTGGAGCCTCCCAAGAGGGTCAATTAAATCATTCGAGGAGCTGCACGATAAATTTTTAGATGAATATGAAAAGGAGGTGCCTATGACCCAGGTCTTAGGCCTCGGAGCTTATGCAGATAAGACAAGAGTCTTATCCTTTTGCTAAAGAATATGCTAGAGCCTTTGACGATGTCCTGAGACTTTAGCCAAGAAGAGCTTCTATGTTGCCTAAGGATGTGCTACGTTAGCTCTTTATGAGCAGCTTAGAGATTAATACGCAAATCCAAATGAAGATGTGAGATCCTAAGTCATTAAATGAGGCCAAGAGGCATGCAATTGACTATGAGCACTGTATTTAAAGATGTTGGAAAAACTTTTGGAGTTTCCCCTGCTCATTGCAAGTGCATCCAAATATCTAGACTTTTCTACAAGGAGAAGATTCATTTGCTAATACCAAGACAACCTTGGCAGGGGATCTTGGTAGCCAGAATCTACAAGTAAGCAATGACAATTTGATGAGTAGTGATAAGATGCTTCTTGGAGATAAAAAGATTCCACGCCCAGCAAGTCCCATCAAGGCTTGCAACAATTCCACGAGAGGTAGTTGCAATGGCGGCATTGATAGGACCATCAGGCCTATGAGTATGGATAAGCATGCTATGAGTGGTCCTAGTTGTACTGCTAGTAAGGCTCTTGAGAAGCCTTTTCAATTTATGGATGAATCATGCTTTTGAGTAGATTCTATTCCTTTAGTAACATCATGGTTCCTATGCCTAAGCAGAGGGGACAAAGGCAAGTAAATACATCTCATATGAAGAAGATGTACCATGCCCAAGGTCCCACCTATGCTGAATAGAAGCCCTAAGGATGTGAGGCCATTTGGCTATATAGCAATAAGTTGACTTTCAGTCCATTAGACCAATGTGGAAAAATGAGGTAGTCTAAGAATATGAAAAGAAATATGAGATGGGTTTGGAGACCCAAAATTTCTAAATTTATGTTGGTGTGTTAGATGAAGGGCCAGTAATTCCATGTGGATATGCTTTGATGGGTTCCCAAGAGGATGTGACTAAATGCCATAATGCTACATCTGGCAATAGGGACTGCCATGCGATACTATGAAATATGCGGGATCTAGAGCATGGCAGATGCGGAAGCTATGGAGGTTGAAAGAGGAAAAAGAAACTCATAAAGACATTGGCCCTGACTAGGACAAATTGTTACACAAGTGAATTAGGTTCCAAGATTGAGACTTGGACTCATAAACACAATCTTGTGTACTGACAGTGACATGACACTTTACTGGAAAGAAAAGAGTACTATCATTGCATTAGAAAAAGAGTGCAAGTACAATGCTTTATAGGAATTGAGTGGTGGTACTTTCTCCTACTGTGCATATGGGATTCTGGTCCTAAGCACTCACTACTTCTCACAAAGGGACTAAAGTAGGTGTGATTGAAAATATCTCAATAACCCTCCTCAATCACAACCAAAAAGTACAAAGTGTGTAGAGGCTTTAGTGAAAGAAACACCTGCAAAGTGTGGGAACACCATAAACATGGCAAAAACACCAGAGGCTGTCACAGAAAAGGCTAAGTGTAGGTACCACAAACATGATGGACATCCAGAGGCTGTAGCAGGGACCTCACAAAGTGTACAGAGGCTGTAGTACAAGGATAACTGAGGATTTTACAAGTTTATGTTTGAGGCATTAGGCCTAGGAAATACAAAACTAAAAAAGTCTATCTGAATAGAAGGACTGATGAGGTTTGTCCTTCTCCTGGTGGTCTTCTTCTTCTTCTTCTTCTTCTTCTTTTTCTTCTTCTTCTTCTTCTTCTTCTTATTCTTCTTATTCTTCTTCTTCTTCTTCTTCTTCCTTTGCTCCATTTTCTTCTTCTTCTTTGACTGCAACTAGATAGGCCATTTGGGACCTCTTTCTCGCATGGCAGAACTTCTTGGTGTGTCCGGTCCTTTTTCAGAAGTCACAGAAGAGCTGATCCTTCTTGCCTTTGTACCTGTTGCCAACATATAATGCATGCTCATCTCTAGAGGTACTTGGTTCTTCCTTAGTTTTTAGCTTCTTTTCCTCTAACAGTGATGCCTAGATATCAACAAGTTTAAGATTTGGCATGTTGATTAAAGTTGTTGATACATTATTATATTCAGGAGGCAAACTCTTAAGTAGAACACCGATGCAAACATCTTCTTCCATTTTAATGTTGATTCTTGCAAGTTGGGTTAGAAGTCCTTCCATGTAATTTAGATGTGTGGCAAGTGATGTGCTGGACTTCATTTCAAGCTTGAAAAACTCAATTAGGAGACCATACTTTGATGATTTAGATTGTGCACCAAACAAGGTGTCAAGTCTCTTCCATGTATCCTGTGAGGTCTCACAATTATCCACATGGTGGATATAGCTGTCGTCTAGCTCCAGTTTGATAATGGCCTAAGCCTTATCATCGTTCTTATGCCAAGTGATAGCAAGATCTGCATCACGATGCTTCTTTTCTTTTCCAGTGGTAATGGCCTAGAGGCCCTTCTTCATCAAGATCAATTTGATGCGGGTTTGCCAAGTATGAAATTCGACTCCTTTGAACCGGGCAGTTGGAGAATCTTTGCCCATGTTCAACTTGAGAGACCAGTAGAAAATTAGCTTCAAATGACTGAGAATAACCAGGAATGAGTTGATCTTTTTATGTGTCAAAAGACACAAGCAATGGCAGTGAAGTATCAAAAGATACTAGTTTGAAATTTGATATTTGTTGCTTGAGTTTGACTTGATGATCTTCAAAAAATCTTCATAGCTTTTCCTCCTTGCTGATTTGATGGTTGAATACTTGCTGAAAACTTCAGATTAGAGTGGCCTTGGCTTGGTTTAAGTGGTAGGAGAGAGAAAATGAAGGAAAAATGAGCTTAAAGAAAAAATGAGCTTAAAGGTAAGTGGCTATGGCTGTCCTGTCAAAACAGGGACCAGCAACTGGTAAATAAGCTCCCACACGCTCCACAGGTTGAATGTGCTCAAACCCTTTGAGATGGTTGATGGTTGAATACTTGCTGAAAACTTCAGATTAGAGTGGCCTTGGCTTGGTTTAAGTGGTAGGAGAGAGAAAATGAAGGAAAAATGAGCTTAAAGAAAAAATGAGCTTAAAGGTAAGTGGCTATGGCTGTCCTGTCAAAACAGGGACCAGCAACTGGTAAATAAGCTCCCACACGCTCCACAGGTTGAATGTGCTCAAACCCTTTGAGATGGAGGACCCTCACTAATGGGTCTAACTCCCCCTAAGAGGGTTTGTACTCATTATGCTCCAATTGAGAGATCTAAGCCTTCAAAGTGGTTGCTAAGCCTTCAAAGTTGAGAGATCTAAGCCTTCAAAGTGGTTACGATCAAAACTGTGCCTAGATTTGGGAAAATGCAAATGCTAGGCATGATGTGCATCAATATCCTTGATTTTTGTGCCAAGAAGTTTTACCTTGATCTGAAGAACAACTCTCGAGAAGAAAGCTCGAAGAGATATGGCCTGGTTGATGAGATATGGCTGCTCCAACATAGGTAGGTAGGTGCTGTCCACAGACATAGTTATGGCAGCAACTTTGAAAAGAGGCAATGTTGAAGCTATATTTGCCCAATCTCAATGATTGAGGTGCCAAGAAGGAGCTTTGGAAGTAGAGAAACACTTCTCCAGAAGGAAGTTCAGAGAGATTTGGCCTGTGGAGAGAGATATGAAAGCTTTAAACTGATAGGATGCTGCTGTCTATGGCTGCCATGGAAGCTTCATTGAAGGTAGGAATGCAAATGAAGTTGGAGATAGGGTCCAGTACTCAAACTGAGTTGAGAAGAGATGGAAAGGAGCTGAGAGGAGTGAAAGGAGAGTTGGGCCATGCTCAACTGAGCTCTGATACCATGTGAACTACGCGGGATCTAGAGCATGGCAAATGCGGAAGCTATGGAGGTTGAAAGAGAAAAAAGAAACTCATGAAGACATTGACCCTGACTAGGACAAATTGTTACACAAGTGAATTAGGTTTCAAGATTGAGACTTGGACTCATAAACACAATCTTGTGTATTGACAGTGATATGACACTTTACTAGAAAGAAAAGAGTAATATCATTACATTAGAAAAAGAGTGCAAGTACAATGCTTTATAGGAATTGAGTGGTGGTACTTTCTCCTACTGTGCATATGGGATTCTGGTCTGCAGAAAATGAAGGAAAAAGCGGAAAAAGCATGGAAGAAGAGCAAAGACACGCAGGCGATCTCTAAAGGCTAAGGCGAGACCAAAGGTGCAATTTTAAATGAAAGGCACCTCAAAAAACTTGGAAAACCCTTGTAAAAGAGCACCAAGCTCCCTCCTGTGCCAATTGTAAAATATTAGACGGGCATAGGCTAGAGGCATAAGGATAGAAGAGGGAAATGGAAAAAGGACCTTGCCATGATGGTCGGTCATGTAAAAAAGGGGATGGGTGCCCATGGGATTTTAGGGTTTGTATATAAAGTTCAAAAAGTGAATGGAAGATCATTCTTTGGTGTGTGGCAAAAGGAGTCTTCTTCTTCTTCTCTTCTTCTCTTCTTCTTGCTTGTGTGTGCTCTTGAGAGAGGGAATTGCCACTAACTTCTCAAAGGTCAGGGTTATTGTTGACCTTCCACCCCCAATTAATTACAGGGGAGTTCAATGCTTCTTAGGCCATACGGGGTACTATCGGCGGTTTGTACTGAACTATGCGTTGATCGCCAGACTATTGTACAAGCTGCTGATTTTCTTCGAGCGGACCGGAGCATGCCAACGAGCGTACGAAGAGTTGAAAAAGGCTCTAACCACGTCACCAATTCTACGAGCCCCAGATTGGACCATTACCTTTCACGTGCACATCGATGCTTCTAAGTTTGCCGTGGGGGCAGTGTTGTGCCAACCTGGTGAACACAACTTAGATTATCTAGTGAGCTTTGCTAGCAGACAACTCATTGAGACGGAAATGAACTACTCAACAACAGAAAGAGAGGGACTAGCCATGGTGTTCGCTGTGAAGAAATTCTGGCATTACCTATTGGCCACACCCTTCATCTTTTTCGTGGACCATCAAGCCCTACTTTATCTAGTAAACATGACAAGATTGTGGGAGAGAAGGAAGGAGTCTCACTTGTAGCTTTCTCACTTACACAATGGGGGAATACACACAAAGGTGGAGGCTGAAAACAGTTTTCCTCTTCTTAGTTGTGTAAGCCAAAAAGAACTCTAGTACAAAGAAATAGAAGAATCTTATATATGGGTCTCAAACCAAACTCAACTAACTAAGGTGGCATACTAACTGAGCCACGAACTAGAGTAGATAAGGATAGCTATCATCTAGCTATTATTCATGGGTAGTGTACCAACCGCATCTGAGCTAACAAGTTAGTCACATAAATGCACAACGATCACCTTGGCATATCATGAGTGGAGCTCGATATCTCAACACTCCCCCTCGAGCTCAATCCCAATTCCTGCACTCTAAACTTGCGCAGCTTATCTGCACGCCCAATGCCTTCATAAATATGTCAGCTACCTGATCCTCTGTGTTGACATAAACTAGATCAATAAGACCTAGTAAAATCCTCTCCTGCACATAGTGATAATGCACCTCAATGTGCTTTGTTCTAGCATGATAGACTGGGTTATTTGCCAAGTGTATACTGCTCATGTTGTCACAATAAATGACAACTGGCCCATCTATAGGCTGATGCATATCATAAAGTAGCTTATGTAACCAAGCTACCTCACATGCAGCCATTGCTGCGCCCCTGTACTCAACCTCTATGCTCGACAAGGAAACTGTAGGTTGTTTCTTGCTGCTCCAAGTGACTGCAGCACTCCCAAAAGAGAACATATATCCACTGGTAGATCGTCTATCAGAAATACTACCAGCCCAATCAGCATCAGTGTATCCATGCAACTATATCTGAACCCCAGTCTCATAAAGTAGTCCATATTGCAATGTGAACTTCACATACCTGAGTATGCGTCTAGCCGCATCCAAATGCAGTTTTCTTGGAGCTTGCATAAACTAACTTACCAATCCAACAGCATAGCTCAAATCTGGCATGGTAATAATCATATAAATCAAACTTCCTACTATGCGTCTGTACATAGTGGGGTCTTCCAGAAGCTCACCTGCATCTACGCTCAGCTTCACATTCTACTCCAAAAGAACTGAAATAGGCTTACAGCCTGTCATCCCATATTTGGACAACATGTCCAATCCATACTGCCTCTACAAGATCTGTATCCCACTTGGTGATCTAATCACCTCAATGCCCAAGAAATAACGCAGCTCTCCCAAATCCTTCATCTCAAACTTCTGCTTCAATAGCATTTTCACATGAAGGATATCTTCATCACTGTCACCTGTCATAATCAAATCATCAACATAAATGACAAGTAGCATAATACCTTTCTCTGTTTTCCTCACATAAAGTGAGAAATCTGCCTTGGAAATCTGAAAGCCAATAGTGACAAGATACTATCCTATCTTATCAGACCATGCTCTAGGTGCTTGCTTCAAGCCATACAAGGCTTTCTTCAACCTACAAACAAACTCAGGATGAACAACATGCACATAAACTAGTGGGTGCTCCATATAGACCTCTTCTTGCAAATCACCATGCAAGAAGGCATTCTTTACATCCATCTGATGTAAAGACCATCCCTTTGATGCAGCCATAGCAATGATTGCTCTTACGGTTGCCATCCTTGCAACCGGACTGAATGTGTCTTCATAATCAATGCCATATGTTTGTGCATACCCCTTGACTACTAATCTTGCCTTGTATCTATTCACAGAACCATCTGCATTGTGTTTCACCTTATAAACCCACTTACAACAAATTGCATTCTTATCTTTAGGCAAAGGTACCAATTCCCATGTAGCATTTGCTTCCAAGGCATCCATTTCTTCATCCATGGATTTCTCCCATTTTTCTTTTCCCATGGCTTGCTCAAAAGAAGTGGGTTCTGGTTCCTGTATCACTTTGACCATATAGGCATAGTGAATGGCTGTAAATCCATCATATTTCAGCCTATCCACAAGATACATAGCTCTGGTAGACCTGCGTAAAGTAGGTTCACTTTCAGATGCTCTCAAAAGATCCCTAGTCTTCCTTACTCCAGGTGTAACAATAGAAGGAATATCCAACTCATCATCAATGCTCTGTTCTGAGCCACTGAATTCACCATCCACATAAGAGTGACCTGCATTCACATCAAACATGGGCTGATCTACCTTCTCTTTTCCTTTTCGTGATACCTGCATACCACTATTTGCATTGCTTTGAGAAGATTCTCCTGAACTCAATCTGCCTGTCCATGGCGAAGAATGTGAACCATTGCTAGAGGATGCTCCAGGTCCACTAATATCTTGTGACTGCTGCTATGAATTCTGTGCAGCATTACCATTTTGTGCATCTACATTATCAATCACATTTATTGGTTTATACCAACTACTCATCTCATCAAAAACAACATCTCTGCTCACTGTAAACTTACGAGTAGAAGGGCTATAGCATCTATACCCTTTTGCTGCAGAGAGTAACCAATAAAGATGCACTTCTCAACTTTTGGATCCAACTTGGATCTCAACTCATCTGGCACATGAACATAGGCAATGCAACCAAAAATTTTCAAATGAGAAATATCTGGTTTCCTACCAGTATACCTCTCCTCTGGAGTTATGCCATGTATTGCTGCAGTGGGAGTCCTTTTCATTATGTAGACTGCTGTAGCAACTGCCTCAGTCCAGTAAAAATCTGGCATGCATTTTTCATTGAGCATGACACGAGATATCTCTCAAATATGCCTGTTTTCTCTTTCTGCAATTCCATTTTGCTGTGGGGTATGACTACATGAATATTGCTGCTTTATGCCATGCTCCTGCAAAGAACCTTGCAAACTCATTTGAGAGGTACTCTCCCCCTCCATCTGACCTTAGGCATTTTATTTGCAGGCCTGTTTCTTTTTCAACCATAGCTTTAAGAGTTTTGAAATGCCCAAAAACTTCACTTTTCTTTTTCATAAAATACACCTAAATTTTTCTGCTATAGTCATCAATAAAAGTGACAAAATAATGACAGCCTCCAATAGATGCAGCTTTAGTAGTCCACACATCAGAGTGGATTAATTCCAATGGCTTCTTACTCTCTTGAACATGTCTAGGAAATGGTTTCCTTGCCTGTTTTCCAAATTGACAGGCTTCACATACCTTATGCATTTCAGCAACCTTAAATTTAGGCAATCCTGCAACAATATTTTGGGCTTGCATTGATTTAAGTCGCTGTACATTAACATGACCAATGTGTTTATGCCAGATATCAATATTTGCAACTACCCCGGTCCCATGTGCAAACGTTGCTGCACTCAATTTAGGCATGTCTGCATCCAACATAAACATTCTTCCCTTCTTCTTTCCTTTTGCTATCAAGCGACCTTTATTTTTCATATCCTCAACAAAGTATCCATGAGAATTAAATCTTACCTGCAAGCCCTGCTCGACCATTTGACCAATAGAAACCAGGTTCTTGGTGATATTCGGGACATGAAATACATCGGACATGTATTTCTTTTTCCCATCCTGCATAGACAAAGAAATTTTTTCAATCTGCACAATAGGATGTGCAGTATCATCACCAGTCTCCACAAATCCTGGTTTTTCCATTTTCCTTGCATCTTGCATCCATTCTGCATGACCTGTCATGTGGTTTGATGCACGTGAGTCAACATACCACACATCGTTACTTTCTTCTGCACTTGTCACAGAATTGGTCATGTGCTGCACCATAAACAAATGCTCATTTCTGTCATCACCCTGTCTACTAGAAGATGCATAATTCCCTTGTTGCAATTTTCCATTCATGATGTCATTCTGCTTTTTATAGCAGTCTTTAGCCATATGACCCATTTTACCACAGTAGTAGCATTCAACATTGCTATTTGCATTTTGGCCTCTTTTCCATCCACCATGACCTCTTTGGCTCCCCCTGCCTCTAGAGTTACCACGTCCTCCTCCATAGGACTGGTTTTCTTGAGTTTGCTACATATTCTGATTTCTACCACGGCCTCCAGATCGGCCTCCTCTACCTCTGCCTCTACCTCTTCCAGCATTTGAGTAGAAGACATCTTCTTTTGAAGTTTCTCCTGAAGAAGATGCACCATCATTTCTCTGCTCCTCAGAAATTAGAAGAGCAATCAACTCCTCAAAATTAGGAAATCTTTCACGGATGGAAATCGATGTTCGAAACTGTGCATAATCATTTCCTAGACCATTCAAGGTCACAGAAACTAAATCATCATCTTCCACTGGCAACCCAATGGAAGCAAGTGCATCTACAATCTTCTTCACCTTCATGTGGTAGTCATTGATGCTCATACTTTCTCTTTGCACATTGTGCAACTCTTGCTTGAGCTGCATTTTCCTGGCTTGCGTATTTGTACTATACATTTTTGACAAAGTATCCCATGCCTCCTTTGGCGTACTTGCCTCCTGAATATGCATAATCATAGAGTCTGAAATGTTGATAGACAGCCAGTACATAACTTTCCTGGCTCTCTCATGCCATCCTTTAAATGCCTGCATTTGCTGTTGATTGGGAACATCAGGAAGAACTGGTTCTTCTTCATTTCCTGCAACGAATTCCCAATATCCTTTTCCCATAAGGAAATTCGTCATTCTAAACTTCCATGCTTCGAAGTTGTTCTTGTCAAGATTTTCAGTGACAATCTGTGAAAGAGAATCAGACGTCATTGCAGAACACTGCAAAAAATTCTGTCACTGCAACACAGCTTCAGCCTCACAAGGGCAAATCTGCAAAACTGACGAAAGTGGTATTTCACCACACAGTCACTTCCTAGTGACGATTTTGCATCAACAGGCAACAAGGATGATTCTGTAACTCCCAATGTCTCTGCGCACAGGCATACAATGCAATTTCTACAGTAACTTTTCACCGATTTGTAGAACAGTGGTCGCACAGCAAAAAATAAGGCATTTTCTTGAGTGCATGCGGAAAACTTCCGCCTCCAAAACAGGCACTGAAATGGCCTCGAATCAAGAAAACAGGGCAACCAAGGGCTAAAGCCCCCTCCCGCAGCATATACTGCCCTCTTGCTACACCGCGAAGTGTCTCTCAATCTGAGACAATGCACTCTTGCACTTTCCAGCTGTGCTACCTGCTGCAGAGACTTGCTCCCAAACTCAAAAAATGAAAGCAACACTGGTCCTCTTACCAGAACACCACGAACTTGGTTTGCTTTCTTGAGCTCCTTACCACGAACCAGGCTTTGATACCATGTCAAGATTGTGGGAGAGAAGGAAGGAGTCTCACTTGTAGCTTTCTCACTTACACAATGGGGGAATACACATAAAGGTGGAGGCTGAAAACAGTTTTCCTCTTCTTAGTTGTGTAAGCCAAAAAGAACTCTAGTACAAAGAAATAGAAGAACCCTATATATGGGTCTCAAACCAAACTCAACTAACTAAGGTGGCATACTAACTGAGCCACGAACTAGAGTAGATAAGGATAACTGTCATCTAGCTATTATTCATGGGCGGTGTACCAACCACATCTGTAGCTAACAAGTCGGTGACATAAATACACAACAGTCACCCTGGCATATCACGAGTGGAGCTCGATATCTCAACAAAACAAAACTTGTGCTACAGGATGCATAGCTCGATGGCTCCTTCTGCTCTTGGAATTCGATTTCTCTGTGGTTGTACGGAAAGGAAAACAGCACTACATGGCTGACCATATGTCACACATTCCCACGGGAGAAGCCGTGGAACAAGCATCGTTGATGAACTACCCAACGCCCATCTATTCCACTTGTCCAGTGGGAGAGATTTATTTAAGGCTAACCTAATGCCATATTGGGTGGATGACATAGTCCAAGTGCTTGAGCACAGACTACCTGAGTGACCAATAGAAAAAGCCCGACTTAGGCGCTTAGTCCTTAAGATCCAACCCTATTAGCTAATCGCAGGCCAACTCTATAGGCTGGGGTAAGACGGATTGTTGTGTAGATGCGTATGTGAGCATGAGATGCACGAAGTGCTCTTGAAGGCACACAGTGGCATTGCGGGAGGACACTTTAGCAGAGACACAACAGCACGGAAGGTGCTGCAGTCTCAATTGTGGTGGCCCACGCTTTTTCGCGATGCCACGCAATTCGTCAAGCATTGTGATGAGTGCCAACGGACAAAAGTCCCGATTCGCAAGGATCAGATAGATTTGATCCCAATTATTGCTTGATAACCTTTCAAAAATGGAGAATCGACTTCATAGGACCTATCAGTCCTATGGCATAGTGCTCATAGGTCAAGTACATCATTGTGGCCATGGATTACCTCACGAAATGGGCAAAGGCAAGAGCCACACGTAAAAATGATGCTAGGATGACTACCAAGTTCTTATGGGAGCAAGTGATCTCGCGATTCGGCTGCCCCATCGAACTGGTTAGTGACCAAGGCACGCACTTCATCAATGAAGTGATAGTGCATCTCTTGTCCACCTTTCTCATTATCCATTGCAAATCATCGCCATACTACCCTCAGGCAAACGGTCAGGCAGAATCCACGAATAAGATTCTTGTCAATGTCCTAACCAAAGTAGTCTCAGCCTCACGCAATGTGACTGGGACAACAAGCTTATGGTAGCTTTGTGGGCTTACCGTACAGCTTATAAAACAGATGTCGGTCAAACCCCGTTCAGGCTGAGCTATGGAACAGAAGCAATCCTACCCTTAAAATTCTTTGTTCCTAGCCTATGAATAGCCCTTCAAGAACGATGGGAAGGAAAGAAGGCATGGACGCAATGCCTGAACGCCTATCAGAGACCCGTCTTCTAGCCACCCATGAACTTATATGCGAGAAGGCCCGTCGCAAGAGTTGGTTTGACAAGCATGTCAAGCAGCGCAACTTTGAACAAGGTGACTTAGTGCTCCTCTACTCTGTTAAGGGACATAAACAGAAAATGAAATTTCGAGGCCTTGGACCCTTCAAAGTTCGTGTGATCAACCGCACAGGCAATGTCGAACTCGAAACCTTAGACGCTGAGGGAATAGGCTTCTTCAATAGCAGTCATGTCAAGAAGTACTACCTGCCTACCCATCCTTTGCATGATCCCCCGATGTTAGAACCACCTGTCAAAGTACGAGTGGCCACAATCATTGAGATGGATGACGAGGATGAGGAAGCCATAGAGCCCGCATACCTCCATATAACGTTCACTGCAAAACAAACCTGTGCTTTCAACGCTTTGATCGATGAGGGAGCAGACTTCAATGTCCTAACTCATGATCATTGGATCAAACTTGGCAGCCCACCACTTCAGCCCACGAATGCTAATTTAAGTCCCTATGGGGCCCATTCCTACGCACTCCTTGGCAAGTGCAAAGTAGTCGTTTCTATCGAGTCTGAGACTGTCGCAATGATTTTTTACATGTTGCCAAATGCTAAAGACGCAGGCATGGGCTCGCTGCTAGGGCGCACTTTTAAAAAGCGCACTCACTGCAATGTTGATTATGAGTTGCAGTGCATCCACCTCGCAATAGGCAACATTCGCATTGTCACAACTTTCAGCAAGGGCTGTGCGACTTCATCACCACCCGCAAAGCCACCGATAGAATTCTCCATGACCAAATCTATGGAGGGGGGTAGTGCACAGCCGCCACCTTTCAGAATTCAGGAATCACATCCCACAGTAGCAAAACATAAGGCTCAACAGCCTAGATTTCAATGGAAGCCTAAGCAGCCACAATCGCCACCTCGGAGTCGACGCCCCTATCCTCACACAACCAAAAACTCTAACCCTAGGAGGCCAAGACGCAGTCACAGAAAACGCTGCATGATCAAGCAAAGATGGGTCCCTAAAGCCCTCTTACGTGCGCAAGGATACTATGAGGGAAATACCTGGCTGTGGATCCCTAAGGCCCATACGGCCAAAGGCACCATTCATACACCGCCCTCAAGCTTGATCAAACCGCGTTCCATAAACCCTCAAAACCACAAGCCGCAGTGCTCTCCTGAACCACAACCATCTGCCTCATCCACGCCTAGACCCAAGGGAGTCCCACAAGCCTACCGGCCCAAACCGCAAGCTCCGTCACAAGACTCATCACCTGCCAAAGTCAATCTGCCTCCCCAACTCCAACCTGAATGCAGTAGCCCGTCCATCATAGCTGCTTCCAATCCACTCAACATCCAAATGGCCCAACCACAAACTCACGAACCCTCCCAACTGCCCATCTTCGTTGTCAAAAGTTCTTGTTCTGTCAAACGTCGGCCTTATGCCCTCCTATGAACAAAAATCCTTTCTAGCGCTAGCTGTTGACCTTGCTGAGGACACCAGGGATGACGTGGTGGATTGTATTAAAAGACTCGATGACACTTTCGTGTCACTCGCACTAAGCTACGACTGCTTGGACTTAGGTCTATTAGAAGAACCCTTTGCAACTGAAGTGTAAAATATGCCTTGCTCTTGGAAAACTTTTGAATTCGCGTTCGCAAATGTTTCTCGCTCCGCTCTGCTGAGTTGATTAACAGCGAAATCTCCAAGGAGCAAGCCATCAAACAGCACCTTATCACGTCATATGATCCATGAACCACTTCTACTATCACTGACCAAGAAATCATGGAGTTATCACACCTCCCTGATATTGGATCACCTTTCTTGAGGCAGTGGTATGCTCAGGTTGCAATGGGAAGTTGAAGGATGTCGCATAATGACCAACGCCGAGCAACGCCGCACCATCAAAACAACAGAGTATGATCCCACTTACGTCGCACCCACCTCGTATATAGTGTTAACCACTCTTCGGGGCCGACCCATGGAAGAACACCTCAAAGGACACCCCTACCTCGATCGCTTGTTGACCGAGGAAGAGCTACACATTGCTAGCCGTGTCGACCCTGGTGACTTCCTCACAGATGTTCTCACATACATCACGCATGTGAGAATTTGACCCTTTGATTTGGACCATGCAGCTCAATTGGAATACAATCCAAATTTTTATACTTGGCTTCTTCACAAGTAACTCCTACCCCAACATGCCAAAAGCCCTTGACCTTTTGACCCTCAATCCTAGGAAGGATTCTTCTCAAGATGGAAGGGGAGGGGGTAAGGTGAAATGAATCAGATGAGAAAAAAATCAAAGGGGATAAATCAAAGTAAAATCAGTGAAAAGCATGAACATGTATTATGAAAAAACGGATGGGATAGGAAAATGGGCATGAAAACTTTGAAGTAAAGGGCAAAAAGTCCAAGTCTAAAAAGGAAAATCTACATGGCTTCTTAGTGAATTCATTCAAAAAGCATAGAGTTTTTCTTTTCTAGCAATCAATGAATTAATATGTGGAAAGCACTAATGAAAGTTACGATTTATGGCAGGAGCATAAAATGTCGCAACAAGACCGTGCCCATTGACTCCCGTTCACACACGAGAAAAGGGAGCAATACCACATCCATCTAGAGAATCGTGCCTTTAGCTAGCTCAAATTTCGAACCATCCACAACATAGAAGTTGTGGTGGCCAAGGAGGAAGCAGCCAGGAGGGTGGTTGAACAATGCAACTTCACGAAGTATCTTGAAAAGTTCTCGCAGGAGTCAGACCACCTGAAGTGTGTGGAGTTCCTCACAACGTACAAACCCAGATCAAGAATGTGGTACTGTGACGATGGGCAGAGGAGAAGATGCAAAGCAGGTACAGGTCCGCTTAGACCCAGCCTTGGTGGAGAAGGCTTTGGGGTTGGTACCAAAGACTGAGAGGAAACAAAAAAGGGATGTTTATGCCATGCTTAAAATGAAGAAGAAAGATGTGCTCACAAATGACAGCATAAGCATCCAAGATATCCCTGACGCGCAGAAGCCAGGATGCAAGCCAAGCCACATGCCAGTCCATCGAGCAACAAAGCCGAGCGGATGAATTGGGGAACTAGAGCCCACAAAGAGAAGAAAGGCCAGGGTCTAGCACATAGGTGTCAGAGATCGTGCCACCTACAATCATGGAGAGCAAGGGCAAGGCCCCAATTCATCCAATTCCTACCCTCCTGGTGCCTTCCACTGAACCCACCACCATCACCCCTAGCATCCTGACTAGTGCCAACATGTCAAATTTCGTGGTGTGGATGCAATATTTCATCAACAAAGAGATGACCCAGGGACAGAGCACAGGAACCACGGCCACAGGACAAAAGAGGCTAGCTATTGATGCGGAATCCAGGCAAGAGCCTAAAAGGCAGAAGGTAGAATCCTCAACCTCACCCATCCACACAACGATGATGCCATCGGCTAATTACGACGAGTACGTCGCCGAGCTACTCTCCCAATTGGAGAAAGCTAAGGAGGAACACAAGATAGCCGTGGTTGAGTTGGCAGTTGAGAAGGAATCAGTAGCCGCCTTCCAGCTGGATAAAACGAGGATGATAGCCATGCAGCAAAGGGAGATCGCATATCTCAAACAAGAAATGAAGGCTAAGGATGATAGGGAGGAGCACTGGAGACAGCAGCTTGAAAATGAGACACAGAAGCTAGTGAAAATGCAAAGAGAGCACAAGCTCCTAATAGTGCAATACCAGGAGCTTGCTACGAAATCTGCTCAGGTTGATACACTTGTGGCTAAGCTGAATGCCAGAGATGAGGAGAGAAAACAAGACATAGAGGAGTAGCAAGAGGAGATCGAGCACCTGACAGATCAACTAAACTCTGAAAAAGTAGAGCAAGAGAGGTTGGTCAGGGAGTTGGAAGACCACGAGCAGAAACTCATGATACTAACCCTAAAGCAAGGAGAGAGCTTGGAAGAAATGAACAAAAGAGCAGAGGAGTGGGCTATGCACAATGAAAAGAGGGTGAAGACACTGGCGCGGTGCCTTGCTCTAGTAGAGAAGGAGAAAATCATGGCAGAGAGCAAGGCAGAAGCCGCCCAAGTGGCCTTTGGCGCTCAACAGAAAGCCTTCCTCGACACCATCCTGGACACCACCCGCTCGGTGTAAGGAGAGTCGTTGGAGGTGATGCAAAGAAAGCTTAGCATCACACGTAGAGCTTTACATGCTGGATTGTAGATGCCACCCTTATCTACGAAGGTTAGGCTGACGAGCAACGAAAATACCTATTGCTGGCCTGCCTAACCCCCTAGGAAATCGACGCCCTCGGATTCGAAGAGCAAGCACCACAGGGAGAATGGCAAGGGGAGGAAGTAGAACTTGAAATCGACATTAACCAATTCAGGGAGGATATAGTCCTACAACCCCCTCTGCCGCAGTCTCAAGAGCCACCACAAGAGGACCCATCTGTGGAAAGAAAAGCCGCATCTAGGGAAAGACGCAGAAAGCTAGTAGAGGAAGCCAAGAAATAGCTGAGAGCCAAACCAGCCGTGCTGCTGTCCGCACCCCTCCCACTGTGCCCTGATGATCTCCCCATGGGATTCCACACAGAATTGGTGATGTGGGAGATACAGGAACAAGGAAAGGATCCATTCACCTTTAGTTTTCTCCTACCCAACAGTCTACAGAGGGTCTTGCCATCAAGGTAATGGATGAGGTGATCGCGATCGGTGGCCGGTTGGGGCAAAGATGGCTAGAAGAGAGAGAAAAAACCCCGATCTCTTGGGGCACAGAGGCGGCTGATTACTAGCAGAACAAAGTTTTTGAAGTCCCACACACTATACAGGGCTACAAAAGCCAACCCTTGTGGAGGAGGCGAGTATGGGACATTAGTATGGTCGCCTGGATGGCGTTTTGTAACACCCTGCCATTCGAGTGGAATGACCCTACCTACATGGTGTACCCTTGAAGGGTAGGGGTGGATTTTGATGCCACCCTCCACGAGTGGTACGACTTCCCTATTATTTATAACTCTAATGTAGTATCTTTCGAGCATGCCCTTCTCTTTACCTCCGAAAGCTACTCCTTAAGTAGGACCTGACTCCACAAGAGCGCGGCCTACCTCCCCTCTTCTTTGACCCTAACGCTATTGACAAGTGCGCCATGGCTCATTCTTATGATGAGGGCTAGTCTCCTCCCTCTTTTTCCCTATTATTTATAACTCTAAGTAGCTACTCATTAAGCAAGACCCGACTCCACAAGAGTGCGGCCTACCTCCCCTCTTCTTTGACCCTAACGCTATTGACAACTGCGCCATGGATCGTCTTATGATGAGGGCTAGTCTCCTCCCCTCTTTTTGCCTAGCCCTCCTAGAAGATATGAATGACAGCCGATTCACTAGGTGCAATCACCCTTTCCTCTCCACCACTTATCTTCATGTCCGCGTGAATCTAAAAGATTACATGCAAAGTTGCCAGTTTTTGAGCAAATCTATTCGACCCCCTTCTCCTCCTCATTCCAATGAAGACAATTAGGCCTGGCTGTCATTCCACAACTTTTATTACTTTTTTTAAAAAAATAATAAAAGAGGAGAATATTTGAAAGGAAAAGCACACAAGCACTCACTCGCAGAAGCACTTAAACACCACATAGAGCACTATCACTGCACCTAGGGGTCCTCAAGTTAGGCATGCCTGGTGACCTCGGTCGGCCGGCTCCGCTCCTAACCCCCTAGCCCTTTTTGCTTCCTCACTTCATGCTTAGGGCACATCAAGGGCAAGACATACCTAGGGAGCTAACACTCGCCTATGGTTAGACCTGTCACCCTAAGCCACTTGCACCGCACCTCCCTTAACACAAATGGGGTCCTCAAGTGTGGGACATTACCCAGGCTTGCCTGCGGTTAGACCTATCTCCCCATTCCACTAGCACAAGCACACTGCACTACAACAGTAAGGTAGACACTCCCCTTAGGAAGAGCACCGCACCTTCTCCTTTCAGGGATCACACAAGCGGCAAACCACCAACTTCGTCGGCCCCCGTCAACCACTCACTATCCATCTGGCTTCCGCGACAAACATCAGATTTCACACGCACATGAATCTACATGTGGCCCTCCCCTTTACACCATCATTGCCCAAGTGCCTACCACCCTACAACCACACAGAAGTGCCATGGGACTGGCACCCGTGTCGGAGGGGGGTAATGTTAACCCCAAGGTGAAATGGCGGAAAATGAAGGAAAAAGTGGAAAAAGCGCGGAAGAAGAGCAAAGACACGCAGGTGACCTCTAAAGGCTAAGCCGAGACCAAAGGAGCAATTTTAAATGAAAGGCACCTCAAAAAACTTGGAAAACCCTTGTAAAAGAGCGCTAGGCTCCCTCCTGTGCCAATTGTAAAATATTAGATGGGCATAGGCTCGAGGCATAAGGATAGAAGAGGGAAATGGAAAAATGACCTTGCCACAATGGCCGGTCATGTAAAAAAAGGGATGGGTGCCCATGGGATTTTAGGGTTTATATATAAAGTTCAAAAGTGAATGGAAGCTCATTCTTTGGTGTGTGGTAAAATGAGTCTTCTTCTTCTTCTCTTCTTCTTGCTTGTGTGTGCTCTTGAGAGAGGGAGTGTGAGAGTGTGAGGGAGTGAGTGTGTGGGAGTGAGGGATTAAGAGGGTGAAGCTCTTCACCATCTCCTCTTCTCTTCTTCTCTTCTCTTCTCTTCTCTTCACTTGCGCGCGCAGCTATGGAGGATGGAGCTTGGAGATGGAGGAGGCTTGAGGATGCTTGAGCTAGCATCAAGAATCGTGGAGCTACCGAGGTGTGCGAGGGAGGAGGCTACTCACGTCGGCATCAAGGTAAGCTCACTACATTCGTAGGATCAACGGCGCGTCGGCTAGGTGAGAGATAGCCATTAGAGCTCGCTTGGAACGCTTGAAGCAATAAGCGGTCTGTGGGTCTTGGCGGTTGAGTGAAAGCTCCCACAAATGGGTCTAGGCTTGAAGCTTTTTCTAGTTTGGATTGTATCATTGACATATATAATGGTCCAATTAGAGAAGAGTTGAATGATCATAAATCCACGATTCTCCCTGGAGGAGTTACAGGAAAGTTGGGACAAGCAATCCATTTGAATGATAACCCAGAAGAATGAGAGCTATATTTTGGGAGCCCTAGAAGTGGTTCGAGCCCTTTTTAAAGCAGAAACATGGCAAAGAGGCGTCAAAGACCAAATTTTCATGAAAAATCAAATGATGGCGGATGGCCAAGCTAGAGTTATCCTAGATGCATTTCAATGTCAGGAATCCAACGCAAGTCTCGGTTTGTCGATCGGAGGTTGTTTGACCCCCCATTTAATCCCCGCAAGGTTTGGCATTGTAAAGCAGCTCTATTGGATTCAGGAGTGTCAAAAAGTGTGTGACAAAGGCCAGATTTATAGATTTCGATGCTGTGAAGTTGCATGTCCAGACGGATCTCGAATCCGAATTTGTTTGCCCCCTCAATCCACTTGCAAGACAGTGTGAACACAAAAGATTGAACCGGTTATTTTAATGTTTTAGACCTTAGGCTTAATAAGAAGCCTCAAATTAATGCAAAAACTATCGAATAGAGAGGGAAGCGTTAACACGCTTCCTCAAATTTGCCCCCGGTGCCAGGGAGATTCTTGATCGACAGATAGAGGAACGAGATGGCTATAAGCTTGCTTGTTTTAATGGAGGATTTAAAAATCTAATTTTCTAGTATTTCTCTCTCCTCTCTCCTCTTAGCAAGTGTTCATATGTATCAATGAAAGAGAGAAGGGGCAAGGGGTGATGATGATTTTGAAGCAAACAATGATGATGGAGCAGTAGAGGACATAGATCAGGGCTGGAGAGTGTGTTAGTGGCAAGAGGGAAGCTTTAGTGGCCTCTCAATCTCGGGATACGCACCTTGAACATGCGGGTTTCTATGAGTAAGTGATATTTTTCTTTGTTTAATGAAAGATAATTGAAAGAAATGATTGATGATGATTGATCTTGGTTGCATATGCTGAATTATCTCTAAAATGAAAGAAAAAACCAAAAAATTTGATGACATAATAATTTTTTCTCAAAACACGTAAAACCCGCAAAGTGCGGTTTTAACGAAATCATGGAAATTGGGGGTTTTAGTGAGTGTTTTGAGTTCCCATGGAGTAAAAATGAATAGAAAAATGGGGCGGAGTGCTTTTGATCTCAATGGGAGCTCACAAGTCCGATTTTTCATAATTTTTGAAGAAAATCAATATGAATAAATAGAGAAAATGGAAAATTTTAGGTTTTTCACAATAAATAAATAAGAAAAAATATGATTAATGTGGCATTGGGATTAAACCTTAGTTCATCCTTTTTTGTATGTTTTAGTGCGCTTTTATTGCTTTTAATATGAAAAAATGACATACAAATGAACCTTGAACCTATGCAACATGGCAAAACCTAACCATTTAGGGGAAAAAGAGATTGTAAAAGTGAGAGATTGCTAGAAATATATAAAATTCTAATTCATTTGGTTTATGTATAGCATATAGGCCGATAAAAATTTAAATTTAAAGAGACTAGTATCACGAGGAAACTTGGTGCTAGTCTTTAGCAATGCAGCAACAACGAGTAGATCAAAAATCATTCAAAGATTGTCTTGCACACCACGTGGCTGATTTCTAATCATAGAATATTTTTGCACAATGGTCATACACTTCTACATTTTGCATGCCACATGGTATAAAACTTGGATACCTAGCACTTGATTGCCTAATAAATGACCATTGGGGAGTGTGTGAGGATTCCTAGGCTGCACGATAGACGAGTTGTTCCTTGGGATAAGGTTAGTGAGAAAATATCAACTCCTCGATTGTTCGATATACAAAAGAGTGGAGCTTGTACGTTTGTTCTCTATGTTGGAGCAGTGCATCAAGGGGCCAATCCCCGAGATGTAGGAGAATTGCAATGAGGCCGCGGTGTTTCAGCCCGAGAGGTTGCCTCCTATGTATGTGGTATGTGGTAGATTATACCAATGTATATGGGATCTCCCTCTAAGGAGTAGGAGAGGGCAAACGTTGGACTGTGTCCTATTACAAATGCAAGATCGATATTAGAGTTTAGTGTGGCATGTCCCTTAGACACTCTTGGCCCCGCAAGGCCGTGTGGGGTTGTCTTGTGTGTCTTAGAGGTCCAGCTAGTGCTAGAGAGCCAATGTTGGGCCCATTTTTGGTCCCGACAACACACAACCACATATAAGCTTCCTTTTGATCCATCCTCCTAGTTATAACTTGTGAGCTTTTCGCATCAAGCCCATCATGGCAGTGAGAAAGCCCATCTCACTTGAGCTCAATGCATTCCACCTATGGTCTATGGTTATTAGAGGCTCAACTAAAGAGATTTTGTTAGGTCCTACCAATGGAACCAAAATGTAGGTGCACTTCACTTATATGTTGTATCTAAACAAAAGCATGCATATCAATCATGCACTCTCTCTAGCCAAGATATCCTACAGTCTGTCACATCTCAATATCTCTTACATCTACTCCTATCTAGTTGGCAGGTCTCATATAAAAATCCATTACCCATCAAGCAAGTAGAATGAATAAAAAATAACTCAACATTTGAAGGGTTTATTAATGTAGAAAAGTTTGGACATGAAGCATTCATAGTAAATGTCTATGTATTGACTGCCCACATGCTATTTGGATATGCTACATGTTGTGATGCTTGGCATGGATTTTTATACTCGGATATGCTTATGTTAAGCTCTATATCTTGGATTTAATCTTAGTTGGTTGCATTTGGAAATTAGCTATCTATTTTAGTGATTTCCACTTGTAGGATTGAACACATATTGAAGGTATATACTCCCAAATGTATACATGAACTTTTTTGGGCACTTGGACACTATGAGCTCTATACATTGAGCTTTCTTTGCTACTTTGGATACTCCAAAATTTCTCGAATGGGAGTACTTGGTATTCTCTTTGTTCCTGAGCTTGACTCATTTGAGTTAGTGGAAGACACTTTTATGTTCTCTTGGTTTATGCATATACTATCACGGTAGAGGTTTATTGGTATGTATACATACACCTAACACCTTGGATGTTTTGACAATCTTTGGTACTTGGTGGCTCATGCTTTGACATTACACTACTAGTTGTATTGTACATCTCGGTTGTTGCTACCTAGATTTTCCTAGTAGTGGGAACTTATTCTTTTGCATGTTTTCCTATGTTTACATGTTGATTTACTGTATTTTATGGATCGCCATATTGAAAATCAATTTTGAGTAGTTTCTTTGAGAGCAAACACTTGTATTTAGTACTTTAGTATTTTCTACTTGTGGACAGTAGTGTAATGGCTCAATCTTCTCACTAGTGTGATTTTTGGCTTGGTTTTGGAAATGATTTTCTATTATTACAATAGCTTGCACTCTCTTTGTTTAACAAACATAATGGCAAGTGCTTTAAATGCTTCCAATGATAGTGCTATCTTTAACATAGAGAAGTTGGATGGCAATGACTTCAAGTATTGGAAGACTTGGATTTGGTAAATATTGCCGCAAAAGAAGCAAGTTAGGCCATTAAAATTAAAGGACATAAAGCATGAACTCTACGATGCAAAAAATTGGGAAGAGCTTGTGTTAACCCCAGTGCAAGACAGAGAAAAAGGAAGCAAAAGAAAAGTCAAGAAATTTTAAAAATACGAAAAAAGGCGGCACGACAGAAGGAATAAGAGGAGAAAAGGCCAAAAGCACAAGAGAAACCTTAAAAGTTCAAGGCAAATGCAAAAGGGAAAATGCACATTTTAAAACGCAAAAACGTCCCTAAATTTTTGTTAAAGAGCACCAGGCTCCCTCCTGTGCAATTTGTAACGTGTAGACAGGCATAAGTGAAGGAATAGTGTAAATAGAAGGGAATAGGAAAAGAGGACTTAGGCAAGATGGCTGATCATGTAAAAAGGGGGATGGGTGCCCAAAAGGGTGTGGGGCATGTATAAAAGCCAAAAAGTGAATAGAGAAGCTCATTCTTAGTGTGTGGAAAAAAGTGGCGCTCTTCTTCTCTTCTTCTTGTTCTTGCTTGTGCTTGAGAGAGTGAGTGAGGGAGTAAAAGAGAGTGAGGGTGAGGGACCGTGGTGGAGAAGCTCTCCGTCTTCTCCTCTCTTCTTCTTCTCATATCTTGTCTTGCGGATGACTATAGAGCATGGAGCTTGAAGGTGGAGGATTGAGGTTGCTTGAGCTCGCATCTCAAATCGTGGAGCTACCAAAAGGTTCAAGAGAGAAGGGTACACAATTGGGCATGGAGGTAAGCTCACTACACTCGTAGGGTAGAGGGTGCGCACAACTATGTGAGAGGTAGCCATTACCATTCAACTCAAAATTCTTAAACAATAAGCGGTCTATGGGTCCTAGCAATTGAGAAAAAGCTCCCACATTTTGGTTCCATTCTTGGGACCAATGGATTCAATCCTTGAGTACTTGCGTGACCGAATTGAGGATTGGAGTAGGGTTTTCCCCAGACTCATGCTTGAGGTAGATAGGTAGGAAGAAAGGGCATTTGATCTTCATTGCAAGTAAGTGTTTTGGATTCTTGAAGTTTAGATAGGTTAGTTTGATTAGATCATTATTTGCTTGTGATTTGTAGGCATTTAGGTAGAAAAAATAAGGGAATAAAAAAGAAAAACACATTAGGATTTTGCTACAATAACAGGCCTTGATCAGGGTGCAAAAGAGAAAAATAGGATTGGAATTTAGAACGAAAGAGAAAGGGGCATTGAAGGAGTGTTAGAAAGGGAGTTTAAGACCTTGAGGAAGGGAGAGAGAGCCCATTTTAACTTACAAGGTTGAGAGAGAGAGAGAGAGTTGACATGTTGCTACAGGAGGCCAAGGGAATGGAGATTACATTGATTCGCACGATTTGAGTGTATACGATGCCTATACATGTGAGCTACCTTATTTTGTTATATGTCATATATTATGTCTAGAGTTTATAGGACCCTAGGGTTGAGAATCAAAACCAAACACATTGATTTAGTGTTGTGCTATGTGTTTGTGCAGAGATGGGATCAAACATCCAATTCCTAGAATCTTAGGGTCCACCAATCTAGTCAAAAATATCCGATTTTCAAAATCAAAAATTGGACTAGGCCATCTGTTCAATCAGACATTCACACCAAAATTGGATTGGATGCTCCAAAATTGGAAATCCAAATCGAAGTCAAAAATCAAAAATTGAAAATTTGGAATCAGAACCCAATTCTGGAAATTAGACAAAAACTATCAAAATTGGACAGATGAACAAAACACAAATTTTGACCTCCTCTAACCTGAGCAATAGGGGCCAAAGCCTAGCTATAGGACACCCTAGTGCACTCTTAGGCAAGTAGATAGGACAAAGAGTGGATTCTCCCAAAGACTTGGCATGTGGTAGTCTAGGAGTGACTGCTATAACTGCTAACTATGCCCAATAGAGACCCTGAGCAGACTAAGAAGAGGGTGGTCACAATCCGTGCCTTAGAGCCACATTGGGCCAAAACCGAACAAAGGGAGGGAGCAATACTTGCATTGAATTTGCTACATCCACACATCACAATATTTAATCACTTGAAACGCACATGAAAAGTTGAAAGCCTAATTTCACACAGTGCACAGTCAAGAGCATTATTCACAAGGTAGTTGCTTTAATTAAAGAGTTGTTTGGAATAACAAGGAACTCATATAAGATAATGTAAACTAAATGAACCCACCATTAGGAGAAGACTCCAGACTTTCAGGCAAGAGACTCGAGGAGCCAAAATGCTTGGAGAAAAAGAGACAACACCATTAGGGGACTCGACACTGCATGATCTAATTAACCTAATTGACACCTTAGTGGTTTAGGAAACAGTCGACTTGTTTGGCCCTAGCACCGATCGTGAAAATGATGAGATTGAGGTGGGATATTTCCTAGTCAATATCCAGTAGATAATCAATCAATATGACTTGCAAACCAAGATGGAGCATCACGGTAGGCTAGTTGAGGACATCATAGCTGACCTTGAAGAAGAGCAAAAATTGGCAAGGAAAGTGCTCCAAGGCATAGCCGCTTAAATCAGGAACAATGAGCTCAAAGGCTAATGCAAGAAACAGAAATGTGAGACATCCAACATGTCTTAATGCTTGCTAACTGAAATAGGACATGACCTGATATGGAGAGGAAGAGAGTGCTAGAAGCTAACCTTACATGAAGCGGCTCTTAGATAACATGAGTGTAGAGTAGAGTGGAGTGGCCCTAGCAACTACATTGCTAGCGGGACTAGGTATCACTCCAAATTCAAAGAGCCAAACAAAGATACCCATAGTTGCTAAGTAACTCAACAAGTATCAGCCCAATAATGATCCGTATAGCTTCATAGAGTAGTTTGACCAGGCATGTGAGCTTAATGGCCTGGCATACCTTGCTCAACATGGGCAAGATTTTGGTCTTTTCCTTGGAGATAAAGGACAGTGGATATGGTACACTAGTCTAGACAATGTCGGCACAATAGCTTCAACAATATCACGAGTCTCTTCATGAAGAGATTCTCTGAGGCAGGGTACTCGGATAACCTTATTTTTTGACTAATGAACGTTAATAAAAAAGACAAGGAGGATATTTGAGATTATGTCACCCATGTACGGAATCTCTTTAAGATAATCCTAGCTGCCCCCGCAGAGTGACCTAGCGAGTGAGCAGTCTCTACCATATTCATAAGCAAAATTAGGAGTGAAGAGCCTTACAAGTCCTTGGTGAGTAACTCAAACCGGCAAAGGGATGTGCAAGCTAGGGTCTTCAAAGAAGCCATACATGTGGATGACCTGCTCAAGGAGAGAGGCTCAAGGGTCACAAGTCAAGATAGTGCAACCTCTAGAACCTTAGAGAGAGCTATGACCATTAGTGAGAGATCTAGCCAGAGTAATCAAGAGAAAGGAAAGAGTGTTGACTCAAGCCAAGAGTTGGTGGATGTAAAGCTAGAGTTGGACAAGCTCCAAGAAATGATAAGAAGGAGATGCATGTAGTCCTACTAGTGGTAGCATTAGGAGATGTCACAAGAAAGGGGATAGTAGACACAGGAGTGGGAGTCAGTGTGCTTAGCCATGCAGTCAATGCAAGCTTGAGGTAACCCACTGGTGGAGACAATAAGGTTTAACGTCACACTAGCTAATGACATGAAAGTTAAACCATTTGGAGCATTGAAGGTCTGGACCTTAAAAATAGTAGGTGTCCAATTCTCAATGAACTTCATAGTTATGAAGGGAGTAGACTACGATATTTTTCTAGGCTAACCGTGGATACAAAATTCATGAGTAATCAAAGATTAGGGAAACGGTCTGATATTCCTACGTAACAAATCGGAGGCAATAAGTGTTGAGATGGATACTTGGAAGACCATGCCAATCGACTTTGGAGCTGCAGATGCCGAATCATGACAAGATCCTAAGAAGCAAAAAGTAGAGGCATCAATGTCCATACCTATAGCATTAGTGCCATCAATGGGATATGATGAGTATGTCAAGGAGCTTTGTGCAGTTGAAAAAAGAAAAAAAAAGATAGTTGTGGCTGAGTTGGAGACAAAAAAGGAAGCATTGGCAGCATTCAGTTTTGAAGCGGACACTCCAAGTAGCAAGGTATCAAAAGGAGATACATGTGCTAAAGGAATAACTCAAGGCCAAGGAAGAGGAAGACAATTGGTAAGAAAGATTTGAGGTAGAAAGACAAGAGGAGATAATAGGGTTACAAAGAGAGCATAAGCTCCTTATCATGCAACATGAGGAATTAAGAAGGCTTTTGGAAAGGATAGAGGAGGCAACAGATAGACTTGTAGCAAAAGATACCACAAAAGCTCATGAAGAGGAAAAGCTTCTCAGAGTTGGAAGAGTGAGAAAGGTTGAAAGGTGAGATGAAGCGCTTAAAAGAGAAGAAAGAAAAAGTAACCCTTGGAAAGAGCAAGATCCAAGAATGGTGGCTTTAGCCTAAAGACAAAACAAAAGTCTAGAAGAAATGAAGCAACAAGCCAAAGAAAGAAGTCCCCATCCCACAGAGAGAAGAGTGATTTCCTGTAAATTGGAACATGGAACTTGGGTGTGGAAACAAAGGGAAAATAAATACCAACCCTTTGATTTTACCTTATGATTCCCACCAATAATGAACCGAGTGCTATCCCCTAGAGTGGTGGAAGAGGTGATAAACATGGGCAAAAAACTTGGGGATTGATGGAACGAAAAAAAAGAGAAAAGAACCCAACATTGTGGAGGACAGAATCACTAGATTATTGGGAAGATAAGGTCATGGAAGTGCCCAAGACTGTGAAGGGGTATGAAGCACAACCCAAGTGGAGGAGAAAATGTCAAGACCTAAAATGGGCCCGACACTGGGTCTCTAGCACTATCCGGACCTCTAAGGCACACAAGACACCCCACACAGCCTCGCGGCCAGGAGGGTCTAAGGCTCACACTACACTAAACTCTAATATCAATCTAGATTTTGTAACAAGACACATTCCAACATTTACCTTCCCTTCTCCTCTGGGGGAGATCCCATAATCTATAGGTATAATATCTCATATCACATACACAAGAGGCAACCCCTCGGCTAAAACACCGCAGCCTCACTATAGCTCTCCTACATCCTAGGGATTGGCCCCAAGATGCGCTGACTCAATATAAAGAACAAGCGTACAAGCTCCACTCTTTGATTTATCAAACAATCCACGAGTTGATATTTCCTCATTGAACTTATCCCAAGGAACCGCTTGTCTAGCCTACAACAAAGGACTTCCTCACACTCTTAACATTGGTTAATATTTGGCATACAGGTGCTATGCATCCAGAATTTTATACCATGTGGCATGAAAAATGCAAGAGTGCATGCTTATTGTGCACAAACATTTATCATACAAAATCAGTAAAGTGGAGTGTAAAAATCAGCCCTTCAATGATTTTCAATCTATTCGTTGTTGATGTGTTGCTAGAGACTAGCACCAAGTTACCTCATGCTACTAGCCTCTTTAGACTTAAAATTTTATCATCCTATATGACGTGCACAAACAAAAGATCAAACTTTACCTCATTTTTAGTACTTAAATGCTTCCACAACTCTTCTTTTCCCCTAGTATCGCTTAGGTGTTGCATCGTTGCACAAGTGTAGGGTTTTATTTTTTGTCATTTTCAATTAATAAAGCAATAAAAACACACTAAAACATACAAACAAGGGTGATCAAAGGCTATACCTCATGCCTCAACCTTGCCAAACATGCACACATTATCCACATTTTTTCCTATTTTTCGAAGCACAAAAACCCATTTTTGCTATTTTTTCTATTTATTTATCAATAAAATAGAGTATTTGTTGGTTTTTTTTATTATGACAATTGAGAATCACTCATTTTCCACATTTCATCCCATATACATCTTTTTATTAAACCCGAAACGATAAAAATCCCATTTTCTTTATAAAATGTGTATTTTTCGACTTTTAAATAATTAGTTATGACCATAAATTATTACGAATTCTGCATTTTCCCATGTGCACCCCTCAAACATGATGCAAGCAAGGATCAAACAAATTTCCAACCCATCTGCACATTTTTTTTTCCACCCGAAACACACAAAATCCTATTTTTCCTTTGTAAAATGCGATTTTGTATTTTAGAAAATTATTTTCAGCATTATGGCATTATGTATTCTTTTTTTTCTGACATAGAATCATCAAACATATAGCAAACAACATTCCTACCAATTTTCATTCAATATGAATATCATTTGGCCAACCAAACGTAAAAAAGAAGCATTTTTTCCTTTATAAAATAGAATTACCGATTTTTTAAATGGTTGCGGGTTTCTAAAACTAGATTTGGGATAGCAAAATAGTTCACCATTAATGCTCATCCCATCTCCGATCATCCATCTCCAGCCCCAAGTCGACTCAGAAGCGATCCGGACAAAGCATTCACCACCCAGGCTTCATCTCCCTTCACACGCAGGAACTGCCCCTTGCAGGAGAGAGAGGGAGGAGAGAGAAAGACTAAAATTTAGATTTTTCATTTCTCAATTATATGGCGTGTGCTTATAGCCAAAACGAAGAGCCCTCTGTGTGGATCAGTAATCCATCTTCATCTCTCTCACCCAACCAGCAATAAGGCACCATTCATTGGAGCGTCATGAAAAAATGCACCCCCTTCTGTCTCAACAGTTTCATGAGTTTTTTCCCTTTTTTAACTTTCATTAAGGTTTAAAGGTTAAAATAACCGATTCAGCCTTTCCTGTTCACACTACCCGGCAAATGAAATTTTCAATTTTGAAGGCCCAAACAAACTCCGATTTGCAATCCGACTGGATAGGTGGCTTTGTGGCGTCGAACTCCATCAACCTCGCCTCTCCCATGCACTTTACGGCTTCCCAATCCGATAGCTGCTTTATAATGCTGAACCTTGCAGAGATTAAATGGGGGGTCAACAACCTCCGATCGACAAACCAAGACTTGTGTTGGATTCCTGACGTCGAAATGCATCTAGGAAAACTCTAGCTCGGCCATCCGCCACTGTTTGATTTTTCATAAAAATTGGCTCTTTAACGCCTCTTGGGCACTTTCTGGCTCCAAAAACGGGCTCTAGCTTCAAGAACGGGTCCAAATTGGGTCCTAAATTTGAACTCTCATAACAATCTGGAATGCAAACATGGATGTATGGATGTTAAAGAAATAAGAGGAGCAAAGGAAAAAAGCACAAGGGCAACCTTAAAAGTTCAAGGCAAATGCAAAAAAGAAAAGGCACATTTTAAAATGCAAAAGCACCCCTAAATTTTTGTAAAAGAGTGCTAGACTCCCTCCTCTGCAATTTGTAGAGTGTAGATGGGAATAGGTAAAGGAAAGGGTCTCCTCTAGATTGAATTTAAGATGAAGGCTTTGGAAGAGCTGCACTATTATCTCAATATAGATATAATTAGGACTTTAAAGGGTATACAGTTATTACAGACATAGTATGCATTGGATATGTTGAAGAAGTATGGTATAGCTGATTCTAAGTCTATTTCTATACCTTTGGATGTTAATGCACAGTTTAGTGCACATGAGGGTGACTTGATTGAGGATGTCACTATGTATCAAAAGATTGTGGGTCGTCTAAATTTGATGCATTGACAAATATTCAGAGGTTTGACAAAGAAGGTTCTGAGAGTAGCAAATTGACTAGCTAGTGATGTTGGTTGTTTGAGAGACTCTTGATTAGGGGATTGATTGGACCATCAAAATTTACATCCATAACAGGCTAAAATCCTTAAAAATCATTGATTATTTTAATGTTTTAAAGTAATGGATCCATATGCTTTGTAGGTTTAAAAAACAATTTTGCTTTGGATGTCGACTAGCTCCCCATATGGAATAGTTTGGTGCATAGTTGGTGAGTCAAATTTTTTCAAGTTGAGGAATTTTGCATATACATTGAATTCATCTTATTCTTTGAGTTATTTGGATTGATTGGGAATTTCTCTCCAATTTTCAACTTGTTTGGGGATCCAATGCTAGTGGAGACTACCTAGAGCTCATAGTTTGTACTCATTTGCTCTTCCACAGCCATAACCCTTAGGAATCTTGAATTTGTAGATTTTTTAATATAAATTTTAGGTTTGGACCAGCCATGAACACATGCTTGTCATCTATTTGATTGGCATTGATTGATGCCAAGGTAATGAGGGACTAGTCATAGTCTAGTGCATAGCTTGCCTTGTCGACTTTGGATAGGATGATATGCATATGACTTAGTGATCTACTTCTTTATGTTTGAGATTACTAAAGTATTCATGGGATTCCAATCTAGAGTCAAAGGGTCTAGCTTGTGATCTTGCAGAATCACGGGGTGATCACAACCCTAAGGTATACTACTCCACAGACCATCTTAGAGGGCTGGGCAATCAATTCCATGGTTTCCCAATCTCACAAGATAGTTCAATTGTAACTTGGGCAAGAATTGAAACCCTCTTGAACCTCACAAATGTACTTTTTTTTTTTTTGGTCTTGATATAGAGTATGAAACATACACTTGCTACCTATATCTACTCAAGTTCAATCTTGCGTGTTGATTCCTTAGCCAAGACAAGACCACATTGAGGTGATCCATCACCGCAAAACCTTCTTCCAAACATTGTGCTCATCACTTATTGAAAATAGACAAGAGAGGAGAGGTGAAGAACCCAAGATTACACACATAAAAAAGCAATGGAGACTTGAGCACACAGAGAGATAGGGCTGAAATCTTATTCTTATTCTTCTTTTTTCTTCTTCTTCCACACCAAAAAACTAAGTCTACAATATGAAAAAAGACTATATGGATATGTTCTGACTCCCAAATGTTATGGAAAATATTTGAGACTTTTCGAACACACTTTTATGGAGTCAATCCGATTTTATGAACTGTTGTTTGGGCTAAGAATACCTCAGTTTTTATAGACTAGCTTCTATACATAGAGCCACAACTATTTAGAGACATCCCAAACTTCAAACTACTTCAGTTCAGCCATAATGACTCAAGTGCATTTCTGGTAGCCCCTTTATTCTAATACCTCCCAAATGTCTGCAATTCACTTCATATTAGCCTACCATATAAATCTTGTGTATGCTAGATTATCCATTTTGTAATATTCATGAAATACTCAAGAAATGAGATAATAGCCATAGTCAAGGCAGGCACAGCCATGAACAATGTTATCATTGAGAAAATACAATGGAGATGGTAGTTCAGCAAGATACTCACATCTTGGAATGGTCAAATGTTGCAAGGTGGCACATACGCAAGGGGATGAGCACCTTCAATGGTTCTCCTTTGTGTGCACATTGACGAGATGAGTGCCTTGAATGGTTTCCCATTAATGCACGGCATGTTTCTAAGAGTGAATCTCAGGTGGAAGGTTGATGGGAACGCCTGTCCTGTCTAGGTGTGAGACTTACATGTGCAAATGCGGGTGAAGCCATATGTGGTGATACCGCAATATTCATATCTCAAGTGCTAACATCTACGTGATTTGATTATTTTATGGAATTCCAATTATTAGTTAATGTATTATGGCTAGTTGTATTTATTCAATAAAATATTTTTCTAATATGATTTTCTAAATTTTTGATAAAGCAGCTGATGTGTAGAGCAACATGAATTGGATATATATGACAAGTGCAGTTTACTCCAAGATCTCTGGGCAAAGCAAGATTCACTTTAATATTATAAATACAGCATGGAGGAGATGTCTACTCCATGTACATGGGAAAATTACACCCAGCAGTGTGTTACTCTCATTTACTTTACTCTTCTTTTAGCCTATTTTGAGTTGTATGAGTCACGCTATCAACTTTTATCAGAAAAGAGAGTAAGGAAGAGCTTCTTTAGTTCGCTACATGCAAGTCTTGCATCCGATCTACGCAACAGTGGTATCAGAGCAGCTCAGCTTACATCTAGGGCTTCCAATTGCCTATCATCTTGCATGCGAGTCCTCTAGCACTGGGGCTCTAAGGTCTATCTTAGCTCAAACCAACTACACGATTGGATTCCCAAGGCTTCAAAACTCCAAACCTCTCTATCTTTACTCGAAAATTCTACAGTTTAGGCCAAGATTGAAAAATTTCAACCCCCTCTTCTATGATGCCATCAGTTTGTAAGTTTTAGGCAAAAGGGAGGTTAATAAAAGCTCAATGAAGCTCTTAATTTAATCTTTTTTTAAGCTTCAATCTTATCAAAGCTTAATTCTTCAATTCGTGGGTAGGGGAGGGGGTGTTTTCGAGGGCTGCCATTGGGAATTTGATGCCATCCTCAAGTCCAAAAAAATCAAGTTTTCTTAAGTAAAAGCTTAAAGCCTTGCTTAATTTTTTCTAACTTATACAACTTAAAGCTTCTTTACTTAGATTCATCTATAGACTATCTAGATCGACTTAAATCATCTTTGACTTCCAGCTTCTAAGAGGTGATTCCTACATGGTCACTCTTGGGTTGCACAACTTCATCAAAATACCATCAAATTTTTCAATCTTTTTTGCCTATTCTAGCTTTTTATTTTGCTAAGAAGCCGCTCTTTATTATATTGCTTATACACCAAACTTTTATTGTTATAGGTGAAGCGTCTCTTCAAGGCATCTTTATTATTTGAATTTCTTCATCAAGTCATCTGAAATCATTATGTCTTACAAAGGACCCCATCCAGCACTACAAATTTTGATTCCACCTCACTGCTTTCTAAACCAACCATGGAGCAACACATGGATTTATTGGCCATAGAACTAGAAGAGCATCAACATCGAGCCCAACTGGAGCAAGAGTTGCGATCTCTCAAGTGTCTTGTAATGTCCCGTAAGTAAAACTCCAACTCCTTCTCTGCATACGGATCCCCCCTACATAGAAACAAGGATAAAAAGTTAGTAAAGTGTAAAGTTTAAACTTTAATAGTTTTAATAAAAACAAAATAAACGAAAGAAAACTTACAGTTCCACCGCGAACAATTCGTCTCCTCTCCACGTCCTCACCGTCATTTGTCAGCGTGCCACGAGTGATCAACATCATCATCATTGTCATCATCAGCACCGCCATCTCCATCACTCCCTCCCGCTTCATCAGCATCGTAATCTTCATCCTCATCATCCTCGTCGGCCGAAGCTTCTTCATCCCCCCCCCCCCGCATGGACTGGTAGACCTGGCAGTCCATGTGCCAACATGGAGAGCACGTGGTGAAGTCACAGGCGGGGTGAGAAAGAATGATACCCCCCCCCCCCCCAATCACCTACATAACACCCCCCCCCCAACCTATAAAAGGCAATGATACCCCTCCCCACTAGGAGACTATGGAGGCATAAGGGAATGCTGCTACAGGTTGAGAGAGAGAGTGAGAAGAAGAGGGAAGAGGGAGAAGAGGGAGAAGAGGGAGAGAAGAAGAGAAGGAGAAGAAGAAGGGGTAAGGAGAGAGAGAAGAGAGAAGGAAAAGAAGAAGGAGAAGAAGAGGGAAGAGAGAGAAGAGGGAGAGAAGGAGAGAGAGAAGGGAGAAGAAGAAGAGGAGGAGGAGAGAGAGAGAAGAAGAGGGGGAGAAGGAGAAGGAAGAGAAGAAGTGAAGAAGAAGGGGTAGAAGGAGAAAAGAGAGAAGAGGGAAGAGAGAGAAGAGGGAGAGAAGAGAGAGAAAGAAAGAGAGGGAGTGGGAACTAGTGAGTAACTTCAAGGAGCCACACTCAAACCTGCCCCCCCTCGGCGAAGGACCCCCATCCAATGATCTTTCCTACCGAACCTGTCATCCTGAAATCTATCGAGGTCCGAACTGTCCAATCTCCGTGGGCAAATGGCTCCCAAGAAGAAAGTCACGAGAAGTGTAGGTGCCAAAGCTACCGTTGGTACCGGTAATGCGGGAGAGCGGAGTGACCAACGTGACGAATTCCCCTACATCCATAAATCAAACCCAGGTTCTTTAAGCTTTGTAATTAATTACGTTTTATTTCTAGTGAAAGAAACGAAGGGATTAGCTACGTGCATGGAACACGGACGAGTCTTAGGCACTAGATTGTTTGCGCGAAATGATAGGGTATGGAGTTTGCATAAGTTTATATGCATGAAATGATAGCTTTTACACACATAAAATGATAAGGTTTTTGCATTATTTCACATAAAATAATAGCTTTTAAACCAGTTCAGCACATGAATAGTCATTTAGAAATCATGCTTCGCGATCATGACTAAAAGAAACACATGAATGATAGACTCTGATGGATAGAAACCTAGACCTTCATGAGATCCGATGCATTAGGAATAAATATAATTGCCTGCAAATTGTTTTATCGATCTTGCTGTGGACTATCGCAAATGGATACGCTCCTAGCTTAATTGAAGCTGGTGACCTAAACCTAAAAGGATTGTTGACCCAAGTTATGCTTGGTTGTTTCAAAAGGTTATAAAAGTGTTTTGATACATCCAAGTTAATTCTGATTGTGCATGCAATGGGATTGTGATGCCTTGAAGCAAGAGGGCAGTCAAATGAAGCCGTCTAAACTCTACTTTTGGCTCATATTATGAACCATATGATGATGAGGGCTTGGAGCTTGTTGTAACCTTTGAGGATGACTAGATATCCTAGGAAGATCTTCTTGAAGTAATAAGTCTTGTACTTGGAATAAATCTTGCTCTTGTACCTATGGTCAATTCAAATAATATGAGTGCACTACTTAAAACATTAAGAGTAGTACAGCAGACACATGGTGGTTCTTAACCCACAGGTCATAAGCCCCACTAGTGCTTGTCTTTCCCAGTTTCTTTTCGAGATGAGGACATCTCGATTCCTCGAAGAGGAAGAGGATGTAATGTCCTGTAAGTAAAACTCCAACTCCTTCTCTACATACGGATCCCCCCTACATAGAAACAAGGATAAAAAGTTAGTAAAGTGTAAAGTTTAAACTTTAATAAATTTAATAGAAAAAAAATAAACGAAAGAGAACTTACAGTCCCACCGCGAATGATTCGTCTCCTCTCCACGTCCTCACTGTCATTCGTCAGCATGCCACCAGTGATCAGCATCATCATCATCGTCGTCATCAACGCCGCCATCTCCATCACTCCCTCCCGCGTCATCAGCATCGTAGTCTTCATCGTCATCATCCTCGTGGGTCGAAGCTTCTTCATCCCCCCCATGCATGGACTGGTAGACCTGGCAGTCTGTGCACCAACATGGAGAGCACGTGGCGAAGTCGCATGTGGGGTGAGAGAGAATGATACCCCCCAATCACCTATATAACACCCCCCAGCCTATAAAAGGCAATGATACCCCTCCCCACTAGGAGACTACGGGGGCATAAGGGAATGCTGCTACGGGCTGAGAGAGAGAGTGAGAAGAAGAGGGAAGAGAGAGAAGAGGGAGAGAAGAAGAGAAGGAGAAGAAGAAGGGGTAAGGAGAGAGAGAAGAGAGAAGGAAAAGAAGAAGGAGAAGAAGAGGGAAGAGAGAGAAGAGGGAGAGAAGGAGAGAGAGAAGGGAGAAGAAGAAGAGGAGGAGGAGAGAGAGAGAAGAAGAGGGGGAGAAGGAGAAGAAGTGAAGAAGAAGGGGCAGAAGGAGAAAAGAGAGAAGAGGGAAGAGAGAGAAGAGGGAGAGAAGAGAGAGAAAGAAAGAGAGGGAGTGGGAACTAGTGAATAACTTCAAGGAGCCACACTCAAACCTGCCCCCCCTCGGCGAAGGACCCCCATCCAATGATCTTTCCTACCGAACGTGTCATCCTGAAATCTATCGAGGTCTGAACTGTCCAATCTCCATGGGCAAATGGCTCCCAAGAGAAAGTCACGGGAAGCGTAGGTGCCAAAGCTACCGTTGGTACCAGTAATGCGGACAAGGCAAGTGGAGCGACCAACATGACGAATGCCCCTACGTTCATAAATCAAACCCAGGTTCTTTAAGCTTTGTAATTAATTACGTTTTATTTCTCGTGAAAGAAACGAAGGGGTTAGCTACGTGCATGGAACACAGACGAGTCTTAGGTGCTAGGTTGTATGCGCGAAATGATAGGGTATGGAGTTCGCATAAGTTTATATGCATGAAATGATAGCTTTTACACACATAAAATGATGGTTTTCGCATTATTTCACATAAAATAACAGCTTTTAAATCAGTTCAGTGCATGAATAGTCATTTAGAAATCATGCTTCACGATCATGACTAAAAGAAACACATGAAATGATAGACTCCGATGGATAGAAACCTAGACCTTCATGTGATCCGGTGCATTAGGAATAAGTATAATTGCTTGCAAATTGTTTTATCGATCTTGCTATGGACTATCGCAAATGGATACGCTCCTAGCTTAATTGAAGCTGGTGACCTAAACCTAAAAGGATTGTTGACCCAAGTTATGCTTGGTTGTTTCAAAAGGTTGTAAAAGTGTTTTGATACATCCAAGTTAATTCTGATTGTGCATGCAATGGGATTGCGATGCCTTGAAGCAAGAGGTTGTGCATTCAACTGTTTCTTAATGTGGTTTTGGATGTTAACCCAAGTGGGGTGCGTTTGATGATTGCATGGCCAGGTCTGAGATGACTGATTGCCATGGAAACAAAAGGGATGTTTCCCCTAGTGATTGTTTTAAGCTGGGTGCTTCAGCTGTGGTTGATTTCATAAAGGAATAATTAAGGAATGATGACACTAGCTACCCCCCACGAACCGCCAAACCCTAACCAAGGGGGTTGTGAATCTGCGCCGAGAATGTGGATGAAACCCGCTGCGAGAGGTCTCTCCCTGGAAATTACTTGGTGTAGGAGGATGCTTGGGTGCCAGTGGGGGCTCTGGCCATAAATCCCAATGCCTCTCCGGGCCCTACACAAGTGTTCTACGTGACTCGAGATGGGATCTCGAGGCCTTGATACTAGTTACAAGGTGGAATCTTGGTAAGATAAACCTTCGGGTTTTGTTGCCAGGAAACGGAAGGAATTTTCTGCGGAGGCAGAAAGGAACACTTAATTCTCCTGTATGGGCGGGAGACAAACATTAATCTGAAGATAAGTTAAGGAAGTGTTTGATCTTGTTTTATCTTGTCTTCGTGTCTGTGCCCTAAATTACATAAAGGAATCTGTGACTAACGGGTTAATTAAGGAAGCTGCTTTTATGTGTCAAACATAACGTGGTAGGTAATTAGATAACTAAAACGACCCCCAAGGGAAGCGTGGTGGGTGGACCGATGGGTCTATCCTACGGAAGGGTGGTCTCGGTTATCCGAGAGCTTTCCTCAAAGGAAATGATAACGAGAAATGTTAGGAAAAAGTCGATCTATGACCTTAGACAATGTTGACTAGGAACCCGATCTTCAAGTCGATCCTAGTGGGAACGGCCGGATAAGTTCCGTTGTGGGGCAGACTCAAGAGACCCTAGTTGGTAAACCCCGTGTCATTTTTTGGGAGTGCCGGGCGGCGTCTTCTAGATTGATCTCTCAATGGGCTACTAAGACGTATCCCGGGATTTGAGGGGCAGGCACGTTACATGTCCATCCTCTCAAATTTCTTCTAACAATGATGCTATGGTCCACACCATCAATGCTACCCTTGAAGCATAATCCAACCACAAAGAGGTGAAGATAATCAAACGTACCTTTAAATTTAATACTTACGATGGTATTAAAGATGTTCGTAAAGTTTTCTCTTAGCTAAGTCAATTCTACTCATATTTTGATAATGAAAATAATGTTGAAAATGATAAATTCAAGTGTGCTTCATATTATTTTATCAATAAAGCTTCTTTATGGTGATATATCACACGCAAGAGCACTGATCATCCTGTCATGTGGGAAGCATTCTGTAAGAAGGTTCTCACTCATTTTCTTCATGTCTAATTCAAGCTTCATGTGCAACAACAATGGGATGTCTTTATGCAACGAGAGTGAGAGACCATTCCTCAGTACACCAAAAGATTCTAGAATACCTTGCTACAACTTCAAATGGTCAAGCATGTAACTAAATCAACTTTTAAAAGGAAGTATATATTCAGCCTTCTTCCATTTTTTCAAGCTAAAATCAACATGTTTAAACCTAATACATTGGACGAGGCTATCTCTTTAGCGCATGACGTTGAAAAGAAACAAACTAAAGATCAACGATAATTTCTAACTTCTATGGAAAATAATATGGGTAACAACAATTCTCGTTTCAATTCTTTTCGTACTTCTAACTTTCAAGTTGGAAAGAATCGTCCTAATCATTGACCTTGGATGAGGAATTTTTATAATAATATCTAGTCTAATCCTAAACTTTCTCCTTTGCCTTCTATTAAGTCATTTGAACCTAAAAATGTTAATCCAAGTGTCTCAAATACCAATTCCAAGAATGTAATCGTTCTGGCTATATTACATGTCATTGTCCAGTGGGCAACACTCCTAATTAGAAAAAGCCCACTGCATATCTAAATTATTTTGGAGCTGACGAAGCAACCGAAGACCTTGAAGCAAGGCCTCTTTCTAATGAAGCTACAACTATGAGAGAAAACTCTAACAACATTGATGAACCTGTTGGTAAAATTTCTATCCATAACACTATATTAGAAAATTGGGGAATTTTGATGCACTTTGAGAACCCCCAATACCTTTATTATTTGACCACATGGTCAAATCTTATTATCTTACTTAAAGGTGGAGTCTACCTTAAATGTTATATAAGCTACCTTCCCAAATCCCACTTTCAAATATGGATCAAGATTTAGCCACATGGTCAAATAATTATCACTTATTTAAAATTGAAACTTAGAAAATTCTCAAATTTTTCAATATGATGTTCCATGCTTTATTGAAAATGAGATGTAAAATCCATAAATATGAAATGATTGTTTTTCATGATGACCAAAGTACACATGACTTTGTGTCACAAAAGGTAGTCAAAAAAGTACAACTTAAAATTGTTTCATCTACTTATAAAATTAAGGCTACATTTTAGGGTAATGATACAATGGAACTTAAGAAGTATATGGATTGGAAATTTGCATTGGACCTTATAGAGAAAAATGAAATTTTATAGTAGCAATGTTACGATTTTCCGATGTAATTTTAGCAATGCTTTGGTGGCATCAATTTAATCCTAATATTGATTATGATACGCATTCAATGCATATTCAATATCAAGGTAAATTTATTTTTCTTAAAGGACTAATAGACATTGAATTATACCCCCTTAATTAGCCATATTCAAGTGAAGCATGCTATCGAAAATAATCTAAAGCTTTTCTTGTATTATTTAATGAAGTCGAAGCTGTTAATTCTAAGTTAACCATAAGATAATATAATTCTATTAATAAATTTTTTGCTTATTTTTCTTTTAATTTGCCTCTTCAACTTCCTCCATCATGACTCAAGGATCATCAACTTGATCTACTACCTAGTAGTCAACCTCCCTGTAAAGCTCTATATAACCATAATCAGGTAGAACAAAAAGAAATCCAAAAACAAGTTGAAGAACTATTAAATAGAAAATTAATCTGACCTAACAATTCACCTTTTGGAGCTCCCATTCTTTTAGTTAATAAAAATAATCAAACCTATCATATGTGCATAGACTATAAAGCTCTAAATAAAATTAATGTTAAAAATTAATCTCAAATTCCTCATATAGATTATCTATTAGACAAATTGCAAGGTGCTATTGTGTTTAGCAAGATTGACCCACTACAAGATACATGCCTTATACCGACGTTCAAAGCAACGAAAATGTTCATAAAGAAATTTACCCCCGTGGTCGCAAAAAACGTCAGTATTAGTGATGCCATAGAACAATCGCTATCAACATCGCTATTTGCATCACTATCAGCGTCGCATATGCGACGCGAATAGGATGCAAATAGCAACGCGTGTAGTAAATTTGCGACGCTAATAGCGATAGTAGGGGGAAAAATTTTTGCTACGTACTTTATTTGGGCCATACAAAAGAGTTTTAGTAATGTGTACAATGCTTGTCTGAATGAAGGCAAAGTGTACTTGAATCCATAAGACTGATACATAAAATAAATACAAGATCACGTAATGAAAGCAACGGTACAATCATGGCAAGATACAAAGGATGATAATAACATAGTGCATAGAAAATGCCTACATAAATCACATGACTAAAAAAGAAGACCATGTGCGCTACACGGATCCAAGGGGGAGCTATAGATCCTTGCCATCCAAAATCTCATCCCGTCGTAAAGGAGCATTGAATGGACTCTACAAAAATAGAAACAACTACACATCAATCCATCATACAATAATGCATTTTAATTAAAATTAGTAATTAAACACAATATTAGTGAGTTTGCAAATCTCCCAATTCCCATTTTTTGAATACTAAAAAGGTGGCACCCAGATAACATGCATGTAAGTTTCTCAAAACCATATGATGTGACCTACCATTGGAAAGCACTTGAAAATTGGAATCTATCGAGCTATAGAGCGCTTGATTTGGAGTTATAGTGTTCAAGTTATGACAAATCCAAAGATTTAATCACGTGTCTCACACTTATGGGAAATTCCTATATTCCCCAATATGGTGTTATTACAGACAAGAAAGATAAGTGACTTACAAGGTTGTAGCATCTATACAATCGGTCGATCAATGCAGTGAGACCATGTCTCTCTGCATATCGAGTCTCTAGGCTGGTAGGATCGCAGTTTGTAATGGAATGGTGCAAAGAAAACAAAATACAATTGTTAGAAACACGATTACAAAAAAAAAAAAAGCAAGCAGAACAAAAGAAAAACTTACAAAGTCCTTCAAATAAGTCTTGTGGCCGCTACTCCCAAGATGATGGACCACTCCTGCCTCCAATCATACCCTCATCGCCTCGCGCTGCTATCTCCAACGTCCTGGAGAATCTATAGCCTCCTTCCTGAGTCGGCACCATTCATCCACGTCTAGCCACTCGAGCTTTGAGGCTCCACTCTTAAGTGCCTTGCATGTGTCCGATTGTCTATGTAACATGTACACATGCATGCACTCCATCATCCAGCCTATGAAAAACCTATCTGCTGCGACAGATACCAGAAACTCCTCATGCAAGGATGCTACTATGTAGTCCTTGCTCCCCTCCGGTATGTTCTTCCAATGATCCAAGACATTGTGTCGAAAAAATTATTGGCACAACTCTCTCATACAAGCCATCACTCTCCTCCCCTCATCATTCATTAAGAATGCCTCATGTCCTATCATCTACAAGGTATCTATATCCCTCTAAGGTATACCTAAGATGTGTCCTCTCCCACCTGCGACCACGCTCTTGGGCATATCCAGGAGACCCTTGTACATCTGGTGTACCTACGGGGGTAGTATCTCTTGAAGTAGCACCCATAGGGGTGCCACTTGTTGCAGACAGCTGAGCAAAAGCTAGAGTTACTGGAGTAGACGTCCCCACAGGTATGACAAATCCCATAGGTGATGCAACTCTAGTAAAGCGACGAGACGGAGACACTGCGTCGATACCTCCACAACAACCACCTGAGCCAAACAACCTGCACAAGAGCGAGGAGTAGCACTTGTATCCTAATCCGACTGCAAGCTCACTACATCCATGTCTCTGTAGAATCCCCCAAAGCCACTCCCTCTGTCCAGCCCAAGTTTGGAGCGTTGACCTCGTCTACCGAAAACTGAAGCATTAGAGCCCACCAAAGTAGATCTAACAGAATGGCCTAATGGTGCCCGAGACAACTCCTGGTCTGCCATATCTCTGAATTGAGCTAATTTGATCTGGGGACATACGTGTGAAGATCTCCTATAGTTCCTCGTGACTCATCCTTAGACTCATCGTGTTGATCTAAATATCCACAACGGTCACCTGTACAAATAAAAATTGATGTTAGCATAATCAATATAAATCAAGCAAAGCACGGTAATATAAATCTTTTAAAAATGATCTTACTTAAAAACAAATATCTTATGTACCCTTATAAGCGATTCGTCAACAAATTGAGTAGGTGGATGCTCCAAGTATGAAGTACCCTATGGTCCCATGTCAATCTCCTGACACAACTCCGCATACACTGGAAGGTCGATAGATAGGTCACCACAAAAGGATGAGTCCACCTCATTCTCAAAGAATTCTTGGACTCCTATATTTCTATCATTGTTACCCAATTCTAGCACCTCTACATGCTCCAAGCTTTCAATGGCCTCCACCCCTTGCAATATCAACCCCTCTATTTGCATATTGTCCTCATCTACACTAGGAACATTGCTTTGATCATATACTCTTGCACTTCGGAGAGCTGAAGGTATAACATACCACCATCAAGGTTGTCGGGGGTTTGAATAGAAAATTACCTATTCAAAATCATGTACAAGAGAGATTTAACTTTTGTGACATGTACCATGTCGTAGTAAAATTTTAAAAAGCATGAGTTTATACACATGTTCACAATGGGCCGGCTCATCGTCCTTCAGTGCGACCATAGCATACTGTCTGAATCCACTGTTGGTAGCCACTATGAAATATACACTAACGCCTCAAACACCAACCAACCTTCAGCCATACTACCTTCTGGCCGAGCTCATTGTCACACAAAGCCTTTCAGGGTTTTCATGAAGTGCTCCAAGAAGAACATCCATCACGTATGGATAGGTCCAACAATCTCCACTTCATCTAAAGATGCATAAGAAGGTGAATTTGTATCATGAGCATGCTGGTGGGCAGGTATTTCTCAAAGAGACAGACCCTCTCCACTGCTTCCCACCTTGAGGATTCAATAGAGAACTTCTTAACCTCCTTCTGTGAGATCCATTGCACTAAAGTTGACAACCTGTAAATTGCCTTGCGTATTTCTGGAGTAAGGCATCCTGCAATTGCGATCGGTAGTATAAACTGCCACAAATAAAGAAGCATTACGGACAATGACTACACTCCAAATAGCAAAATACACAAGCCACTTACAATCCATTCGTAGTACAAACCTGACATATCTTATGCCAATCATGAGATTTTAGCCCTGATAATTGGTCGTCTTTAGAAAACGCAAACTTGAGAGAACACATCATACCCGTCGAAGTGCGGATAGACTTGATAATTTGCATCACAATGCGCCCTTCTTTAGTGGACAAAACCCAAGGAGCGTGAGGTAGCTGCAAGCGACCATCAACACTCAACTACAGCCAACAACTCCGCCCAAAGTGCCTCCATCTTGCCTACCTCCTTCAAATTCATTCATGCCCCTACAGCAGTGTCTCTCTTTCTTGTGATGTGGTCCCATAGTAAGCTGCCCACATTCTTGAAAATATGCATGGAATCCAACAAGTGGTTGATCTTAAATGGGTCCAATATGGCAACTCATAATATATGATACTTTAGTAACCTAAAACAAAATCATAAAACATTTTGCAAAAGCACAATTGTTTTTTATGATAGTGCCGAAAAGAAATCAATGAAGCATACGTACAATGTACCTGAACAACTCGGTCACACTCGCATCGCTCCACCCGTATTTTGCTTGCACACTTAGGAGTGCAAGCAATGTCTTCAGGCGAGATACTCGGCACCCATCATATAATGATATGGATGCTTCCTCTCTAAGCAGATTAGATGTCTCGACATCTATGGGCAACAATGCATTGATCATTGCCTCCATCTCAGACTCCAAGATTGTAGGAAAGTCTGGAAGGCTGCATGTCTCCTTTGGTATTGATGGTATAGATTGGGTAGTATCTTCAAGTGGTGGATTGGCTCAGGCACTCCATCCATCGCATGCCTAGAACTCTTCTAATTGATTGCAAAGGGTGCACTTCTCCTTGGGATGAGACATCACCTCCCTGTAGTAAATTTTTCAGCCACATCCAATGTTTTTGTATATGATATGCAATTAGTATGCGAATACAATGCATGATTGATATATAATTTTCTTACCGTTTGCTTAAAATCTGAGATCGCCTGATCAATAATCTCTAATTGAAACTCATTGAAGCATGGTACGTGTTTTATAGACAATCGACGTTTTTATCTAATTTCCAGATTACATTGAGAGCAAGGACATGAGACACGCTGATTAAGATACGCCTCGCGATCTTGAACATCATGGCCTTCATCATTTTCCATTTGGTCTACGTTACAACAAACAATTTATTTTTGTTATCATTATTTTTTTCTTTCTTAAATTGTTTGAGAAGGGATCACACCCATGATATTCCTTGTCTTGTCTCTCTAGCTCCCATGTATCACATCAAACTTATCATTTGCTCTTGGATTGATATGACCTTTATGCTTAAACTTGGACTTATATGGTTGATTGAATTCCTTGGACTTGGAAGGCTCCCCAACCTCAAAGTTGACTCCATTTTGCTAATTATTATTCCTAGGGGCTGGACTTTCATGGATAGGTGAATCTTGCACAATGGGATTTGCTATAGGAATCAACATGTCACTTAGTAAGGTCATAACCTTGTCAAATTCGATATTAAGACCCATGCTAGATTGAGATTGAAATTCAAGAAACTTATCCATCTTGGTATCAAGTTCACTGTTAAGTAGAGAATGTTGTCCTTTAGTCCCTTAATGTCATTAAACATTTGTTGATAACTATTAGAGTTGAATGAAGCACAATTGGCATTCATCTCTTTAGCTTGATTTACATCTTGTGCCTTTTAATCATTAATATCTTGCACTCCTTGGCCACATTAGTAGCACTAATTTCTCATTTCTTCAAGATCATGATTGACTGCATCATGCATAGGGTCACAATCATGCTTATAAGTCCTCAACTCTTCTTATGTTATCTCCAAGATAGGATCTTTCTTTTTATTTTTTGCCATGGTAATTATATTGTTTTAGTAACTAGCAGTCCCAAAATTTGCAATAAATTTTTATTACTAGCAATGACCCGGATTTGGATCGTATGAATGATACATTGGCCTCGTTTGGCAAGGGGGTCAATGCATTTTTTGGAGATTTTCCTAGTAGGGAAGACTTCATGGGAGAGATGACCAGACACCTTGGCCGCTCTCCCACAGCAGATAAGGTGTTCAGCGTCATGTCTGGAACGCCTCTGATATCTTTTCTTGGCACTACTTCCCAAACTCCAATTGCAGGTACTCCACGTGTAGGTACTCCACGTGCAGCACCTGTACATGCATCGGCTGAAGCACAATATCCAAACCAAGTGATTTCTAGCTTGAAACCTCAATAATAAGGTCCTCTATCCACTTATGGTCAGTATTTTCCATTAGAATTACGTTTGCCTATTTTGGAACCAATTTTGATACCATATTCAAAATGATGTAAGCACCTATTTAGACCATTTTCACACTCATAAAGTCACCTCATGTAAGTGCTTTTTCCCTTCCCAGACCCTATGGAACACTACAATGCACTTGTAGGTAACCTGTAGTACCACCTATAGTAAGCTTCAATGTCTGAAAAATGAAGCTTTAGATGCTTGAAATGGCTTCAATCTATAAATACCCTGATGCTATCCTAAAAATTTTAGCCATGGAAGAAATCTTCATAATTGAGCTCCAATAGCTAGAAGAATGGATTAATCCTTGGTCATTCTTCATCCATTAGTACGTAAGCCATAGTTTGAAGCTTTAGATTAGAGAGACAAGCTACCTATGGAATCCAAAACTACCCTACTTTTTTTGGTACAATCTATGCAGGTTTGTAGTGTTGTACATGTGGACTTACTAGTTCAAATATTGACAATGTGATGCTCCTTCTACTCCTAAAGATGCAATGTAACGTGTCCCCTTGTCCACTTGTAGGACACGTCTTAGCAGTCCATTGGGAAGAGAGTCTAGAAAGCGCTACCCGACACTCACAAGGAATGTTACGGGGTTTGCGTTTGCATGAGCCTCGACAAATATAAACAGCTTCATGATCTTTAAATCCTCCATCCACTTGATTCTCTTCAAGTTGGTCTAAAGGTACGCAAGTCGGTGGGCCACTATGTAATATATTCCTGATTCACCCGTCCATCTTTGTTCCACGTACAGGGGTGAAGGATTGTAGATGCGGTCTAGAATATTCATCATGCCTAGCCTCCGTCAATAATCCGAACCACACATTCCAATCATAAACATAACCTGGAACACCAAGAATTTGTTCCATGCTTCGCGACTCTGCAGGCTAGCATCGATAAGTAAGTAAGGGAATGTTCTTAACGGCAACATTGCTCTACTTCCCCTCATTAAGTTCCCTTGTAAATATTAGATCCCGTTGGTTTGCAATTAATTCATTATCTTTTTTTGTCCCTTGAAGGGGAGTTCCCGCGGAGGCCTACGATTTTGAGCCACAGTTTCCTATGCACAACGCGGGGCTGGTATCGTTAATGCACGAGGATGGTGCACTTAGGCCAGTATTTCTTGGTTGCGGGAGATTACTTCAAATTGCTTTTGCGTGGGATCTAGAGTCGTTAATATTTCGTTGTGGAAATATTACATGCAAGGGATCGGGCTTTGTATGTTGTGAAGAAGGATCGTGTCAAGGAGAGAAGATTGGAGGCAAGAACTCCATGAAAGCTTCAACAATTTAAGGTAAAGAGAGAAACCTAGTTCTTAAAAGAAAAGTGAATCTCAGTTGTCTCCAACTCCAATTCCTTTCTCTTTAATCAAGAAAGGCTCTAAAATAGCTTCATTTTGATGATGATCTACAAAAATAGGAAGAAGCCCACTATTATTTTGCCAAGATCCTCTATGATGTCTTCAACTATAGTCATAGTTAAATGTAGAAGTTTGTTAAACTTGACATAGCCACCGAGATTTGTAACCACAGTCACCTAATCTAATTATAGGCACCATATGTAAAGCTTGAAAATAACCTATTGATTAGATCTAACTACTACTCTGATATAAAACAAGGCTTGCTCTAACTAAACTAAACTAGCATTTAATTCCTAAAAAGCATGAAATGAACAAGAAAGTGATAATCTTCCATTATTAAGATATTCCATGAATCCGTGTGGCCTCCTGAAGTACAAAGAATGTACAATATGTAACAGTTATTGCAAACTAGGAGTTCTTCTTGGATTTCTTAAAAAAATGAGCAAAAAGTGAGTAGATTGGCACTAAGGCCCCTTTTTATACTCCTAGAATAATGCAAACTATTTATACTCTACTTTCCCAATTATTTTCCTATTTACAAATTAATAATGGTCTCATTTATCCAATGTTGTCCTTCTTTACATTATAGCACTCAGCCCTAATGTGACCCTATTTCCCACAATAATGACATGTCAAAGAGAACTTATGATCATAAGACTTACTATATGATTTTCCGCAAGACTTAGACTTACCCTTATTGGGATATGTTCCTTTACCATGGTTATTATTTCCATTTCCACCATTTTTATCTCTCACTTTAAGTGCATGAGAAGTGCAAGCTACATGAATATTCTTCATGTTCAATTCTTCTATAAGTCAAGCACTCTCTACACCATTGGATTTAAAACATCCTCGGGAGGATTACACTCATAGTAGTGCAAATATATCCCATGATTCTAGTAGTGTGACAAGTAAGAATAAAGACTTTATGTTATCCTCAAATTGAATGTCCTATGAGATAAGCTGGCTAAAAATAAAGTGGAACTCATTCAAATGAGTAGACATAGGGGTGCTCTCCTTCATGCAAAGGTCCACAAGTGTCTTCAACCAATACAACTAAGATGCAAGACTCTACTTCTTATAAGGACTATATGTCTTCTTCCATATGTGATATGCACTATCATTAGTTGAAATAACACTCAAATAAACCTACTTAGACAAAGATAATATGATAGTAGACTTGTATAACTCATCAAGCTCATCCCAATCACCTTTATCTCAAATTTTTAGCTTGATATCCTTAGCTTTCAATAGCCTAACATGCTTTTTTTACACCAATACTTGCCATATTTGAGTCTTCCAATATTGGAAGTTATTACCATCTAACTTCTCAATGTTGGAAATAGCACTATCATTGGATGCATGTGAAGCACCTTCCATTATGCATGCAAAGGACTACCAAGTACAAGAGTATGGGATGTTGTAATTGTACAAAAATAACCACAAAACTTAGCCTGAAGCAAGGGTAAGAAGTGGGAAACTAAAGAGTATGTAGCTATCTACAACAAAGAGTAGGCACTAGAGTGCTCAAACATAGTGTCTGGTCTCATATAAATTTCTTAGAAACAATTTTCAACATTTCTATCTGTAAAACTGCAATAAATGACCATAGATATGTAGGCAAATAACCAAAGAAATGAGATTCCAATGCTAGGAATATATGGATAGCTATGATATCTAAAATGAAACTAACTAAGTACAAGAACTATCAAAACATACAAGGTGTTAGATACATAGATGCATATCACAAGTGTATCAAGCATCCCCACTGACAACTCACTAGCAATGATAGGTACAAGGTATTCAAGCTCAAAATCAAATCATCCCACAATCATGAATCTTTGTCATGAACAATATATGCATAAATCAAGAGTATGTAAAGAGTTTCCATTGATTCAAAGAACCAAGCTATGCACTATAGATACAAATGGTCCAACTCAAAGCAAATCCAAAATGCCCAAAATCTCAATGCATCAAGTACATAGCATCCGAGTGCCCAAAATACATGAATCAATACATACAGGAGCATATATCAAGATAATAGGCATTCAACCTACAAGCAAAGAATCATTTTATCAATGAGCCACTACCAAAATGCATTCAATCAAGCTCAAATACAAAGCTCTTGGCTCATCATAAGCATATTCAGGCATATACATCAATGCCAAGCATCAACACATACATATAGAATCCCCAAAGCACTTGTAGGCATATGATACATAGATCTTCACGTTGAATGCTTGTTGTCCAAAATTTGATATAGCAAAAAAATCTTCAAATGTCAAGCTTTTGAGCTCTTAATAGTCCAAGAAGCCTGCCCAAGCATCAAATGAACATCTTGGAATTACGAACTTGCCCCATAAGTAATATATAGCTCCAAAGCATTCAAATACATGATGTCCAAGTGTATACAACATACTTGTACCAAACTATGAGACAATGGCTGAGCATGAACTCTTCAAATGGATCTCAAGACCAAGCCCCTTAATGCTAGGAAGATTGCCAATGAGTTTCCAAGTAGTAAGGGGCCAAAGAATGACTAAGGCAAGAGCTTTCAAACCAAAGATACGGGCTAAAAAATTAGCACAAAATGCATTGGCTACTCTTAGGCATCCTACTACTACTTTTCACCTCAATGGTTACTAATCAATAATTAATGGTGCCTCTTAAAAAAATGTCAAGAATGAGCCTTGCTAAGGGGGGAAGTCAAAATATACCTTAGAAGTGAAGGGTTTGGGCATCCATGAAAGCTTAAAGTAAAGCTCTCTTCTCTAGCTAAAGTAAAGACTAATAAAACTCCTTGAAAGCTTGCTCCAATACTAATTACAAGATGGAGAAAAAGTGGAAGCATGAGCCAAAGCAAGAGGAAAATAAGAGCTATGGAGATTCAAGTAAAGAAAAAAGAGACTGGCGTGTAGGAACTCCAATAGTCACAATGTGTCACATGCCTTCCTTTATTCTACTATCATAGTAAGAATAAAGAATAAAGTGATAGTGAGGGTGAGGGTGGCTACCATATCTACAGTGTACAAGTGTGTAGCGCTAAGTACAAGTAAATATAGGCAGATAAGTGTATGTGGCCTTTAATCTCTTATAGAATTGACATAGGGGAGAATACCTAAGGGCTTGATTCTACTTTGATTTGATAGCATGATGAGCCATTGAGTAGGCTACATGCACTATAGTCCCAAATCCTTCATTGCCACATTAGTCATTTCTTCTACTTCTTCTCTCTCGCATAATCTCTAAATTTAGCCTTTATGCCACTACAAAGGGAAAGGAATTTGATTCTAGAGGTCTCAAAGTTCATTCATTTGAGGATAGCCATGGTTCCATCATTCTGATAATACTAGCTTCTAAGAGTATCTACAGTGTAGGTAGTAAACAAGACAAAATCCACTAACTTCTAGTGGGTTGCTAACTAAACATACAAAAGGTTGTCGATACACTAAGCATCCCGTGTATTCTATTGTTGAGCATCCATGAACAAATTCTAACTTTTGTGGTGGACTTTCACTAATTAAGACTCCTGAAGCTTCTTTACTATTTTTCGCTCAATATTATTAGGAAACTCCTCAACAAAAGCTAAATCTACCATCTTATACCATTTTCTATGATTTTGATTCTTTAGTTTTGTCCCAAGCAATCTTACACTAAAATGCAAGTCTATGTTGCTTCTATAGATAGAGGAAACAATTTGTCACATAAGGCATGCACTAAGATAACATTGTGCTTCCACCATTGGGGATTGGATCTTTTGAAGAAAGTGGAATTGGCTATGAATTCTTTTAATACTTTTGGAGTTCTTGGAATTTTACAATCTTCCGTTCTTTTTTTCTCTTCAATAGTCCCATTCCTTCCATTTTTAGCCTCTTTTGGGTGCTTATTGATAGTAGTTTTTCCCAGTTGTATAGCAAAACATGGAAATCTTTAGAGAATACTAAGAATAAATGGAAAGAATGATAAGACAATATATATTGTAGCATCAACATGCATCTTTTCAATCTCTTCATAGAGCCAAACTACAAAGGAAACAATAGGAACTACAAGAACATCTTCATACAACATCATAGACATAATCTCCTATGGATTTATCTTCAATATAACATCACATAGTCTCCATATCAACAAAAAAAAAGAAAAAAAGAACAAAAGCTCTTACATGCAATCATATGAATGGAATCAATCACATAAAGTTCATATTATAGCATTCAAGAATGTATCTATGTCTTTTTCTCTCACAATCTCTCATATACAATATATTAGCCTTTGAAACGTCTCTCTCTCTCTCTCTCTCTCTCTCTCTCTCTCTCTCTCTCTCTCCTCCAAAGGGTATGGCTGATCTTAAGCATCACCAAATTCACTATAGTGGCCCTTTAGAGCTCATCACTGGCATTGTCACTCCATGTCTTCACTTCAATCTTCAACCGGTACTTATTCATTTGAATGAGCTACTTTGAGCTTGTATTCTTCTCTTTCAAGGAATAAAATCTTTCCAAACTACACATCCATACAAAAAAAGCATATACAGAAGCATACATACTAGTCATAGAGACATATAGAAGCTTAATAGAACACCATAGAAGGTTGATAAAACTAAGCTTCGACCAAAACCATTCCAGCCTATCAAAAACCTTTCATTACATATTTAACTATACTCAAATTCAATCATTCACCACCTCAACCTCTCATTAAACCAAAAACAAACCAAGACAGATATAATTAGAATGTATCAAAACCAATCAAACCGTCAACAAAACCTATCAACCCATTACAACTTAACCAAAAACTATCACAAACTAACCAAACATATTCAATCACAAGAAAAATTCTCCAAAAAACTTTCAAAAACCAACCAAACCCAACAAATAATGCACTAAAATAACCAATCAATACCAAAAAAACAACAAAAAATAGCTTAAAATATAGGTATTTTCAACCCTAAATATATGTATGTGAGGGTGAAAATGGGTGCTTGGTTATACCAGGCAACTCAATGATTAGGTATTTAAAGTATCCACAACCTACCAATCAACTATAAAAAACTTTCATGATGTGATCATTACACATCAACTTTAAATATAACACCTCATATGACAAGTGACGCAATTTAATAAAATTATAACTCAAAAAAATAATCAAATTATCACAATGCAGGACACTATTCATGACATTAGTATCTCGTATGAGAAGGCAAAGCTACAATTGGACAACCTTAGAAAGATCAATAGCAAGTTGACACAAAAGTATAAATGAAAGAAAAAGCTAATTAATTAGAAAATTGTGGAATAGTGGCCAATGGAAGAGATGTATCAAAGCATGCAAGGTAGCTCAAAATGAAACCCTAGTGAGCTTGGATCATCCATTTAAAATATTGTGGAAGGAAAGTACATTGGAAAATTCTTTGAGTAATTCAAAGTTCAAGGTTATGAAGGAGAAGGTCTCAAACAAGTTCTCAACTATGGATGCACAATCTATTTGTGGCAAGACCAACATTAGCATAGGGACTTACTCAAAAATATTTAAGGATATGAAGGTTGGGTTTGGTCGTGTGCTGAAGAGAAATAGAATCATGCCTCTTCCTAGATCTTCAAAGTTATACTTAACACAAAGGTTTTGGAGCTAATAGGAGATCCATGTGTGTTCTTGGCATGGAAACACTAAGAGTTGGGACAAATTTGCATATGAGATTAAAATATATTGAACTCAATAATTACTATCTAGATCTCTGTAATGTGTAGTCGATAATGATAATGTATTATGATATGCTTGTTGAGGAACGTAGTGATAAATTGCAATTTTTTATCAAATTGGATAAAAGTGAGGTTGTTAAGGGAGTAAGTCTTGAAAGTGAAAGGTGAGAAGGATCAAAGCTTGCACGTGAGAGCTATGGCGGGAGAGCAAGAGCAAGAAAGAGAGAGACAAGAAATGGGAACTCCAACAACCACAATGTGTGGCCGGGCCTTCCTTTATTCAAACTGTCACTATAAAAATAAATAATAAGTGACTATGATGGGCGCCCACCAGTGTGCAGTGGCAAGTACTGTCAGTGTAGTAATACACGGGCGGCTAGGCGGAGGTGCCTTTACCCCCAACAACCTCCCACTTAAAGGCGAATCTGCCCTAGTGAGAGAGAAAAAAGAAAAGACAATACAACATGTGCACATGTACAACAAGATGAGGAAAAAGATGTCATCTCATCCAATGCCCATCAATCTCCTAAGGAAGACAAAGTGCTCACTAGTGAGGCTTTTCATGAGCAAGTTTGCAGGATTCTGCTCAATCGGAATCTTGACAAGGTCAACAGACTTGTCCTCAACGACCTTGCGAATGAAGTGATACCTCACCTCAATATGTTTCTTCTTCGCATGGAAGACTAGATTCTTGGCCAATTGAATGGCACTCATAGAATCCGAATATAGTGTAGGCATAGCATCTGTCATACCAAGGTCTGCAATCAAACGTCCTAACCAGATAGCCTCCTTGCTAGCCTCTGTGGCGGCAATATACTCGGTCTCTATAGTAGAAAGGGTCGTACACTTTTGCACCCTGGACACCCAAGAGATAGCCCCTCTAGCATAAGTAAACACATAGCCAGAAGTGGACTTCCTACTATCTGCATGTCCTGCATAATCAGAGTTAGTGTACCCCACGACTCCTGTATCCTGGCTACCATAACAAAGACACATATCTGTTGTGCCTTTCAGGTACCTCATGATACCTTTCACGGCATCCCAATGTGTCTTGCTAGGTGTAGCCATATAACGTGCCACAACCCCAACTACAAAAGCAATATCTGGACGGGTGGCTATCATGGCATACAAAAGACTGCCCACGGCTAATGCATAGGGAATCTTGGCCATCTCGGCCCTCTGCTCATCTGTCTGTGGACAATCGGCCTGTGAAACCTTCACATGAGAAGGTAATGGACAGCCAATAGGCTTAACATCCTGCATGCAGAAGCGCTCAAGGGCTTTATGAATGTACTCCCTCTGTGATAGATAGAGTAGTCCCTGAGATCGATCGCGCGTAATGTGCATACCAAATATATGGAGGCATGTCCCAGATCTTTAATCTCAAATCTCTTTTTGAGCTGAGCCTTAAGAGCATCTAGCTCCTCATGAGTTGTCCCTACTAAAAGCATGTCATCCACATAGAGTACCAAAATCAATAAAGAACCGTCATGGGCTTTCTTCCTGTACAAGCACGGATCCATAGCACTGCGGCTGTAGCCTTGCGATTGCATGAATGCATCAAACTTATGGTACCATTCCGTAAGTGCCTACTTTAAACCATATAGACTCTTCTTTAGCTTGCACACTAGGTGTTCCCTGTCAGGGTCTACAAAGCCCTTAGGCTGCTCCATCTAAATCTCATCGTGCAAGTCCCCATGTAGAAAAGCTATCTTGACATCCATCTGGTACAAGTCTAGGTCAAGTTGTGCAACCAAGGCCAAGACTAAGTGTGGGATGGTCATCTTGACCATAGGAGAAAATACTTCATCAAAGTCAACACCATTCTCCTGCTTAAAACCCTTAGCAACCAATCGAGCCTTGTATGCCGGCTTGGGGTGTCTAGGGGTACGTTTCAACTTGTACACCCACTTACATGGCAAAGCCTTCTTACCTTGAGGCTATCAAGATTGTGGGAGAGAAGGAAGGAGTCTCACTTGTAGCTTTCTTGCTTGCACAATGGGGGAATACACACAAGGGTGGAGGCTGAAAACAGTTTTCCTCTCTTCGTTGTGGAAGCCAAAAGAACTCAAGTACAAAGAAATAGAAGAACCCTAGATATGGGTCTCAAACCAAACTCAACTAACTAAGGTGGCATACTAACTGAGCCACGAACAAGAGTAGATAAGGATAGCTATCATGTAGCTATTATTCAGGGGCAGTGTACCAACCGCATCTGCCAACTGACAAGTCGGTGACATAAATACACAACGGTCACCCTGGCGTATCACAAGTGGAGCTCGATATCTCAACACTCCCCCTTGAGCTCAATCCCAATTCCTGCACACCAAGCAGGTCTCTGAACTTGCGCAGCTTCTCTGCACCCAATGCCTTCGTGAATATGTCAGCTACTTGATCCTCTGTGCTGACATAAACTAGATCAATAAGACCTAGTAAAACCCTCTCTCGCACATAGTGATAATGCACCTCAATGTGCTTTGTTCTAGCATGATAGACTAGGTTATTTGCCAAGTGTATACTACTCATGTTGTCACAATAAATGACAACTGGCCCATCTGTAGACTGATGCATATCATAAAGTAGCTTATGCAACCAAGCTACCTCACATGCAGCCATTGCTACACCCCTATACTCAGCCTTTGTGCTCGACAAGGCAACTGTAGGCTGTTTCTTGCTGCTCCAAGTGACTGCAGCACTCCCAAAAGAGAACACATATCCACTAGTAGATCGTCTATCAGAAATACTACCAGCCCAATCAGCATCAGTGTATCCATGCAACTGTATCTGAACCCGAGTCTCATAAAATAGTCCATACTGCAATGTGGACTTCACATACCTGAGTATGCGTCTAGCCACATCCAAATGTGGTTTCCTTGGAGCCTGCATAAACTGACTTACCAATCCAACAGCAGAGCTCAAATCTGGCCTGGTAATAGTCATATAAATCAAACTTCCTACTATGCGTCTGTACATAGTAGGGTCTTCTAGAAGCTCACCTGCATCTGTGCTCAGCTTCACATTCTGCTCCAAAGGAACTGAAATAGGCTTACAGCCTGTCATCCCATATTTGGACAGCATGTCCAATCCATACTGCCTCTGCAAGAGCTATATCCCACTTGGTGATCTAATCACCTCAATGCCCAAGAAATAACGTAGCTCTCCCAAATCCTTCATCTCAAACTTTTGCTTCAATAGCATTTTCACATGAAGGATATCTTCATCACTGTCACCTGTCATAATCAAATCATCAACATAAATGACAAGTAGCATAATACATTTCTCTATTTTTCTCACATAAAGTGAGAAATCTGCCTTGGAAATCTGAAAGCCAATAGTGACAAGATACTGTCCTATCTTGTCAGACCATGCTCTAGGTGCTTGCTTCAAGCTATACAAGGCTTTCTTCAACCTGCAAACAAACTCAGGATGAACAACATGCACATAACATGGTGGCTGCTCCATATAGACCTCTTCTTGCAAATCACCATGCAAGAAGGCATTCTTTACATCCATCTGATGTAAAGACCATCCCTTTGATGCAGCCATAGCAATGACTGCTCTTACAGTTGCCATCCTTGCAACTGGACTGAATGTTTCTTCATAGTCAATGCCATATGTTTGTGCATACCCCTTGACTACTAATCTTTCCTTGTATCTATTCACAGAACCATCTGCATTGTGCTTCACCTTATAAACCCACTTACAGCCAATTGCATTCTTACCTTTAGGCAAAGGTACTAACTCCCATGTAGCATTTGCTTCCAAGGCATCCATTTCTTCATCCATGGCTTTCGCCCATTTTTCTTTTCCCATGGCTTGCTCAAAAGATGTGGGTTCTGGTTCCTGTATCACTTTGACCATATATGCATAGTGAATGGCTGTAAATCCATCATATTTCAGCCTATCCACAGGATACCTAGCTCTCATAGACCTGTGCAAAGTAGGTTCACTCCCAGGTGCTCTCAAAACATCCCTGGTCTTCCTTACTCCAGGTGTAACAATAGAAGGAATACCCAACTCATCATCAATGCTCTGTTCTGAGCCACTGGATTCACCATCCACATAAGAGTGACCTGCATTCACATCAAACATGGGCTGATCAACCTTCTCTTTTCCTTTTCGTGATACCTGCATACCACTATCTGCATTGCTTTGAGAAGATTCTCCTGATCTCAATCTTCCTGTCCATGGCGAAGAATGTGAACCACTGCTAGAGGACGCTCCAGGTCCACTAATATTTTGTGACTGCTGCTGTGAATTCTGTGCAGCATTACCATTTTGTGCATCTACATCATCAATCACATTTACCGGTTTATACCAGCTACTCATCTCATCAAAAACAACATCTCTGCTCACTGTAAACTTACGAGTAGAAGGGTTATAGCATCTATACCCTTTTTTCTCTGCAGAGAGTAACCAATAAAGATGCACTTCTCAGCTTTTGGATCCAACTTGGATCTCAACTCATCTGGCACATGTACATAGGCAATGCAACCAAAAATTTTCACATGAGAAATATCTGGTTTCCTACCAGTATACCTCTCCTCTGGAGTCATCCCATGTATTGCTGCAGTGGGAGTCCTGTTCATTATATAGACTGCTGTAGCAACTGCTTCAGCCCAATAAAAATCTGGCAAGTCTTTTTCATTGAGCATGGCACGAGATACCTCTCCAATATGCCTGTTTTTCCTTTCTGCAATTCCATTTTGTTGTGGGGTATAACTGCATGAATATTGCTGCTTTATGCCATGCTCCTGCAAGAACTTTGCAAACTCATTTGAGAGGTACTCTCCCCCTCCATCTGACCTTAGGCATTTTATTTGCAGACATGTTTCTTTTTCAGCCATAGCTTTAAGGGTTTTGAAATGCCCAAAAACTTCACTTTTCTTTTTCATAAAATACACCCAAACTTTTCTGCTATAGTCATCAATAAAAGTGACAAAATAATGACAGCCTCCAAGAGATGTAGCTTTAGTGGTCCACACATTAGAGTGGATTAATTCCAATGGCTTCTTACTCTCTTGAACATGTCTATGAAATGGTTTCCTTGTCTATTTTCCAAACTGACAGGCTTCACATACCTTATGCATTTCTGCAACCTTGAATTTTGGCAATCCTGCAACAATATTTTGGGCCTGCATTGATTTAAGTCATTGTACATTAACATGACCAATGCGTTTATGCCAGATATCAATATCTGCAACTACACCGGTCCCATGTGCAAACATTGCTGCACTCAATTCAGACATGTCTGCATCCAACGTAAACATTCTGCCCTTCTTCTTTCCTTTTGCTATCAAGCGACCTTTATTTTTCATATCCTCAACAAAGCATCCATGAGGATTAAATCTGACGTGCAAGCCCTGCTCAACCATTTGACGGACAGAAACCAGATTCTTGGTGATATTCGGGACATGAAATACATCGGACAGGTATTTCTTTTTCCCATCCTGCATAGACAAGGGAATTTTTCCAATCTGCACAATAGGATGTGCAGTATCATCACCAGTCTCCACAAATCCTGGTTTTTCCATTTTCCTTGCATCCTCCATCCATTCTGCATGACCTGCCATGTGGTTTGATGCACCTGAGTCAACATACCATACATCATTGCTTTCTTCTGCACTTGTCACAGAATTGTTCATGTGCTGTACCATGAACAAATGCTCATTTCTGTCATCACCCTGTCTGCTAGAAGATGCATAATTCCCTTGTTGCAGTTTTCCATTCATGATGTCATTCTGCTTTTTATAGCAGTCTTTAGCCATATGACCCATTTTACCACAGTAGTAGCATTCAACATTACTGTTTGCATTTTGACCTCTTTGCCATCCACCACGACCTCTTTGGCTCCCCCTGCCTCTAGAGTTACCACATCCTCCTCCATAGGACTGGTTTTCTTGATTTTGCTGCATATTCTGATTTCTACCACGGCCTCCAAATCGGCCTCCTCTACCTCTGCCTCTACCTCTTCCAGCATTTGAGTAGAAGATAGCTTCTTTTGAAGTTCCTCCTGAAGAAGATGCACCACCATTTCTTTGCTCCTCAGAAATTAGAAGAGCAAACAGCTCCTCAAAATCAGAAAATCTTTCACGAACTGAAATGGATGTCCGAAACTATGCATAATCCTTTCCTAGACCATTCAAGGTCACAGAAACTAAATCATCATCTTCCACTGGCGACCCGATGGAAGCAAGTGCATCTGCAATCTTCTTCACCTTCATGTGGTAGTCATTGATGCTCATATTTTCTCTTTGCACATTATGCAACTCTTGCTTGAGCTGCATTTTCCTGGCTTGCGTATTTGTGCTATACATTTTTGACAAAGTATCCCATGCCTCCTTTGGCGTACTTGCATCCTGAATATGCACAATCATAGAGTCTGAAATGCTGATAGACAGCCAATACATAACTTTCCTGGCTCTCTCATGCCATGTTTTAAATGCCTGCATTTGCTGTTGATTGGGAACATCAGGAAGAACTGGTTCTTCTTCATTTCCTGTAACAAATTCCCAATATCCTTTTCCCATAAGGAAATTCGTCATTCTAAACTTCCATGCTTGGAAGTTGTTCTTGTCAAGCTTTTCAGTGATAATCTGTGAAAGAGAATCATATGCCATTACAGAACACTGCAAAAAATTTTGTCACTGCAAAAAACACAGCTTCACCCTCACAAGGGAAAATCTGCAAAACTAGCGAAAGTGGTATTTGACCACACAGTCACTTCCTAGTGACGATTTTACATCAACAGGCAACAAGGATGATTCTGTAACTCCCAATGTCTCTGCGCACAAGCATACGATGCAATTTCTACAGTAACTTTTCACCGACCTGTAGAACAGTGGCTGCACAGCATAAAACTGGGCCTTTTTCTAAGTGCGTGCAAAAAACTTCCGCCTCCAAAACAGGCCCCGAAATGGCCTCAAATCAAAAAAACAAGGTCGCCAAGGGCTAAAGCCCTTTCCCCGCAGCATATACTGCCCTCTTGCTTCACCGCGAAGGGCGTCTCAACCTGAGACAATGCACTCCTGCACTTTCCGGTTGTGCTACCTGCAGAGATCTGCTCCCAAAATAGAAAATGAAAGCAACACTGCTCCTCTTACCAGAACACCGAGAGCTTGGCTTGCTTTCTTGAGCTCCTTACCACGAACAAGGCTCTGATACCATGTCAAGATTGTGGGAGAGAAGGAAGGAGTCTCACTTGTAGCTTTCTTGCTTGCACAATGGGGGAATACACACAAGGGTGGAGGCTGAAAACAGTTTTCCTCTCTTCGTTGTGGAAGCCAAAATAACTCAAGTACAAAGAAATAGAAGAACCCTAGATATGGGTCTCAAACCAAACTCAACTAACTAAGGCGGCATACTAACTGAGCCACGAACTAGAGTAGATAAGGATAGCTATCATGTAGCTATTATTCAGGGGCAGTGTACCAACCGCATCTGCAACTGACAAGTCGGTGACATAAATACACAACGGTCACCCTGGCGTATCACGAGTGGAGCTCGATATCTCAACAGAGTCAAGGAAACCAAATCCCAAGTCTAATTCTTATGCAATGAGTCAAGCTCAGACTACATAGCCCTCTCCCAAGAGTGACAATCACCTCGGCGCATAGCCTCATCATAAGTGAGAGGCTCTCATGCATCTGTAACTAGTACATAATCCATAGAGGGTGCAAAACGATCAGGAGGTCATCTATCTCTAGTAGAATGCCTCAATCCAGGCTCTGCTGCCTGACTGACATCTAGTCTAACATCAGCATGTCTAACATCTAGGCCATGAGCATCACGTGATACTGCACGTTGTCTAGCTGGCCATGGATCGGGGGCTGTAGGGGAGCAGGTGGCCCCTCCTAAAAGATAACTTTGCGTACCTCAACCACTTTTTTAGGTTGCATATGCATTTTGTCCTCATGAAAGATGGCATCATGGAGCTGCAGATCACTTTCCGCGCCTGCAAATCCCATAGATGGTAACCCATCTCTCTTGCATATCCATAACAAATGAAAATGCATTTGACACTCTTAGGATCCAGCTTATTGCGTTTGTCCTTGGGCACATGGCAGAAGCCCATACCTCCTCTACAACCTAAAAGTCAATGCCACTACTAGGCAACCTGTTAATGAGATGCACTACAGTAGTAACTGTCTCATCCCATGGAGGGGAGCTTCAAGCTCTACCCCGAGACCTACGGACCACTTATTGCTCAAGTGTTTCGAACCGAGCGGCCATGGCTACCTCTCACATAGTCGACGTGCACTACCTACCTTACGGGTGTAGTGAGCTTACCTTGATGCTCGATCGAGTACCCTCCTCTTTCTTGCACACCGGTAGCTCCACGATCCTTGAGGCAAGCTCAACCAACCTCAATCCCTCTCCCATGAGCTTTATCCTCCATAGCCACGCGTGAGACAAGAGAAGAGAAGAGAGGAGGAGAAGATGAAGAGAGAAGATGGAGAGCTTCTTCTCCAAGATCCCTCACTCTCACACAATCACTCCCTCACTCCCTCACACTCTCTCAATCCCTCTCTCAAGCACAAGCAAGAAGGCAAGAAACAAGAGAAGAAGACGAAGAAGCTTTTACCACACACAAGAATGAGCTTTCCATTCACTTTTCAACTTTATATACATGCCCTAATTTCCATGGGCGGTCATCCCCCTTTTTTTTCATGGCCAGCCATTAGCCTAGGCCCCTTTTCTCATTGTCCTTCTATCTTCCTAGCTTCCTTTTCACCGCCTGTCTCTACATTTACAAATTGCATGGGTGAGATCCCGGCACTCTTTTACAATATTTCAAGGTGCATCTTTTTATTTTAAAATGCGCCTTTCCCCTTTTGCATTTGCCTTGGACTTGTAAGGTTGCCCTTGCGCTTTTGGCCTTTTCTCCTCTTCTTTCTTCAGTCGGGCTACCTTTTTTCCGCCTTTGCCCTACATCTTTTCCACTTGCTTTTGCTTTCTTCGTGTTGGGGTTAACATTACCCCCCTCCTAGACGAGTGCCAGTCCCATGGCACTATGGTGGAAAGTAGTGGGATAGATTATGCTATTGCTAGGTGGAATTGGTGGGTGGATGACACTGAGGCTTGTGAATGAGAGGTGATGGAGGTTGATGACGATGACCACGAGAGATTCCGGTGTGCTTTAGGCTTCCTAAAGATTCTTGGCATCTTTCACACTGTTCTGGCGCCCCTATGGAGCCGGTCGTCTTTTGAATATCCGAAACGCTTGAAGCAATAAGCAATCCTTTAGGAGGATGTTATTGGAGGGATTTATTCTGAGAGACCCCCCGAACGTTGTTTGCCTTGAAAAGCCGTGGCCTGGGCTGAAAACCCTTGTCTGGGAGTAGAGGATCTTCAATTTTGAGTTGAAAGTCTTCAGGCTTGTGATATCAATAAGCAATCCGTAGATCTTGAGGCGGTGGGCATGGATCATCGGACAATGAGGTTCCAAGATCTATGCCAATGGCAGCCCATCAGGGGGTGTTCCTTCTTCTTGATGTGGTTCAGTCATGACAGCCATCAATAGGCGAATGATTGGCAACATGAAATCGGTTGAGCCATTTAAACCTTCGCAGCGAAGCTCCTGAAGTTGCAGTAATGGGGTCGTGTCCGACTCCTGGAAAAATTCCTTGTCATTGGAGGATGTAGTAGATGATCTCCTTCAACCAAGCATCTCATTCTTAAAACATGAACATAACCTGCAAGAAAAGTGGTGCACTTCCTAGGGGGTGTGTCTGTCTCACTGTGCAGTGCATGGTGCCCGTGCCAGTGGAACTGGGAGATGGGTCTAACCTTGGGCAAGCCCTTGGTAATGTCCCACACTTGAGGACCCAGTTCGTGCGGCGTTGGAGGTGCGGTGCAAAAATTAGGGTGACAGGTCTGAAAGTCCTGCCCTTGATGTACCCTACCTAAGTGTGAAGTGGGGGCGGGGCTAGAGAGGACTCTAGATGCAGTGAGGGTGGTGCACCATAAGAGTGAAGGAAGACTGCAAGCACCCTTTTTTTTTTTCTTTTTTTTTCTTTTTGTTCTTTTTTTTTTGGAATGAGAGAGAGTACATTGGGCAAGGTATGGGGCACCTATTTAGTCGCGGGGCGGTTGCAAGCATTGTGATAAAAATGCGCAACTTTGTAGGTATTCTTTAATACCGGCTCTAGCTCTCAAAGGAGTGGTGGACAAAAAGGGGTGATTACACCTTGCAAAACAGGTGTCACTCATATTTTCTAATAGCTTTAAGCAGAAGGCAGGGAGGAGAGTAGTGCGCATCATCAACCTCGTCATGTATCTACTATTTATTCCTAGGTTAAGATCAAAAAAGAGTGGAGGGAGATGGGCTTCCTCTGCTGCAGGTTTCTGGAGTAGCAGGAATTTGAGAAGTCGAAGGTAATTACAAGTGGTTAAGAATGCAGGATCGGGGCAGGAAGAGAAATCTACAAGAAAACAATTTATGGAGGGAAGTATATCTTCTACCCTAAATACTAAGCACTCCTCCGGGCTTCTAGAATTTGCATTCTAGATTTTTGGGAAGTCATAATCCCCATGTAAATCTCTGTCGTAGTCCACTCCATGCCTACGGGGGTAGGGCATGTAGATGGGATCGTTACGCTCTTCGAGGAGGGAGCTACAAAACGCGGTCTAGGCATCAAAATTGGTGTCCCAAATCCTCCTCCGCCATTTTGGTTGTGCCTCATAGCCTTGGATGGATTTGGGAACTAGACTGACCTTGTCTTCCCAGTATTCTCGTGGCTCTTGTCTCCACATGGTCATTATCATGCTTCTTTCTTCCATCCATCTGGTTGTGAGTTCATTAGCCAAATCTTTGATCTTGGCTACGACTCCTAAAGGCAGGGCCCGGTCCAGGGAGCATGGAAAAGCGAATGAAAGCTCGAACGGCCTCTTATGTAGCTCCCGCTGGCGCTAGATGACCAACTCCTGGGGCCAATCTACAGGATGTGTATCATTTCTCAGTGGCATGGGCTCCTCAGGGAGTTGTCGTGGAAGTATGCGCACTCGGCATTGGGCCTCCTCAGCTAACTCTTGCCTCCTTCTCCTTGCTGCAATTATGTGTTCAGGTAGCTCGACATCGGCAGGTTCCTCCTGTAGGATCTCGGGTTGAGGCAGACTCGGCATCCTTTGTGGCTGTTCGTCATCATCTTGCTTGAAGTCCGGGCCCTCTTCGACATTTCGCTCAACCACAGGAGGAATGATTGGTGGCGGTGGCGGTGGCTGCTCCTGCTCCTGAAAGCCTAACTCCTAGAGCTCCGCAGTGGAAAGGCCTGTACAGCGCAAGTAGTAGAATTGTTGCTTTTTAGTTATTCCTGTACTTGTTGGAAGCTCCCACTCTTGAAGACCGTATCTTAGCGCCCGGGTGCTTAGCTTCAACTTTCTTTTTACCTGTTCCACTGTATCATCGCCCTTGGCTTGCGTCACGTAAAGCACTGTGTTGAGAAAGGCCTGTCACTAGGTCTTAGTGGTTATCTCTGCAGCCTCAACCCTACCTTCGGCCAGCATTCTTTCACATTCTGCCACCGCCAGGCATTCTGTTAAGTCCCTTACCTTGTCAAAGTTTTTCCTTTCCCACTCCATGGCTCTCTCCTCCATCCTTTGCCTTTGTTCCTCCAGCTGGCTTGCCACGGTGGTTACTACCTGTTGCTGCTCATTTGATAAAAACCATAACTGGTTTCTTTCTCTTAGTTTCTGAGCGAGCTGTTCTTCAGCGATCCCTCTTGCTTAATCAACAATGTTGAGCCTGTGGTGCACTTCGGCCAGGATTTCTAATTTCTCTTATACCGACTGTTCTTGGCTCTGGATTTCAGCGAGAGAAATAGCCTTTTTTTATTAAAGGTCATGGCCATGAGGGCTTCCACGTCTTCCTGGGAGGTCTCCAGCACATCTTGAAATCTCTACACTTCATCCTGTAGCCGTTTTGCTTCAACTGCTGAGACTCCTGGCCCTTCATTTTTCAGGAATTCGATTTCCCTTATTAACCTATTCTGCTCTTCTTGCTCCTACCATGACTGGGGCTCTGTGGCATGTTCTTGTGGAACAGTGGCTTTGCCTTCCTGAACCTCCCGGTAGAGCTTTTCCACTTGGGCAACCCTTTGTTGTAGATCACTGTATTGCTACATCAGTAGTTTTAGGTTCCTTTGTTCTGCCACCAGGCTCTGCTCCTCGTCCTCCAGCCTTTGCCTAAGGCGGCTTTCATTGTTTTGGGCTTCCTTCATTTTTTCTGCTAGCTGGTCCTGCAGGGCCTTTATTTCTCTCCGTCTGTCGGCTTCCTGCCTTGAGACCTCTAGCCTGAGGGCTGCTAATGCTTCCTTTTCCTTCTCTAGTTCCAACAGGGCCACCTTCTTCTCTTCTTTTGCCTTGTCCAGTTGTGTTAGTAACTCGGCCACATATGCGTCATAGTCTGCGGCAGGTATGGGAGTATTGGGTGTGGTGATCGATGCCTCCAGCCTTTGTCGTTTGGGATCTTGCCGTGACTCTGCATCTACGACCTCGGGCGGTGGGCCTTTTCAATCTAGTTTCAGGGACGATTTCGACCACCTTGCTCATGAGCATCTGCACCATGGTCATGAGTTGTGCCGTGTCGAGGGGAGGCATGGGTTATACAGTAGTTACAGTCATAGTTTCAGCCGTTGTCAGCACAAAGGAGGGAGGGAGTGGATGTAGGAGGGACTTGCCCTTGCCTACGACCACTGGTGTTGCTTCCACACTTGCACCGGCTTCGACTTTATGGCCAAGGCTTGCGGGTTTGAGTTCTCCACCCCCATGGGTCTCTTCCATCGATCTTCGTGTAGCTTCCGCCAGTTCGGCCAATTTCTTTAGTCGTTGCTCCTCGGCTTCTTCCTCTGCCCTCTTTTTCCTGTCCTCTTCTGCCTTCTTCGACTCCTCTCTTATTCTGGCAAGCTCCTCCTCCTCTTTCCTCCTCCTTTCTTCCTCAACCCTTCGAGACTCTTTTTGAGCCCTTTTGATGTCAGTCCATTCTTCCTTACTTAATTTCTCTTTCTTCTCCTTCTGTCTCCTATCACTTTTGCTTTGTTCTTCGGGTTTGCTAGCTCGTGGAGGCGGCACCTCTCCTGCTCTCCCTTGTCGCTTACTGTTCTTTCGCTTGATTCCCCTCCTTCATGGTGAGGTGGGCTTTGATGCGCAGCTTCCTCATCCATGACGCCCTCATCCTTTATTGCTTCGTCTATGATGGATGTCTAGATACCCCCATATCTGATAGTAGCTACCTTTGATGCAGGTTTCTTTCTTGCGGAGCGCGCGGTTGAGGCAGGGGATTCTCCTCCTATGAGTGCTTCCGCCGGAGTGAGGAGGGCAGCCAAACTTTGAATGGTCTTTAGTACAAATCCATTCCAGTCTATTTCTTCAGGGGCTCCTGCTGCTATGCTTTCCAACAGTGGGACCCCAATCCTGTTCATCAGCGCATTGTACCGTTGGCCCGAGAAGAGGGTATGGATCATCTTTGCTTGTAATTTCACCGCTGGGTCCGGGATGTCAGCCAAGCTGATTCCATCCACAATATGCACCACCTCTTTCTTGACCCCCAGCATGGTGTAAACATCTCGTCTTGGCCTTCTCTCTTTCTTTGGCACAAGCCCCAGGGCCTTTTCTATGATTGTTGCATTGAGGGGCACTTCGATTCTTCTTTCTTGCTCCCCTGTCCTTACTGTGACAGTGCCACAGTTTCGGCTCTTGTCGAAGTTCCTCAGGAAATCCGCACACATGCTGTAATCCACAGCCTGCCCCACCTTCTCCACGTACTTGTGGAGGTGGCATCTGTCCACCAAGTCTTTGATCGCGGGTTTCTCCAGGATGGCCTCGTCTAGATTCAGCGTGTGCTTGAAAGTGAACTGACTGAATCCACGCGTCTCGATGCTGATGCCGAATTTGGTCATTTCCTCTTCATAGAATGGGAGTTTGCCCCCTTTGTCCTATCCTGCCATGGTGGTGACCTGTCAACACACCATGCCAATATTAATTTCTAACAATCGGCTTATTTCTAATCAGAACTAAGTTTGAGAGAAAAATATATGTGCCCAAAATGGGTACACTTGCTTGGAGGCTTGACCATTGCTATTGTTTTACTCTGCAATATTCTTCCATAGAAACTTACTTAATTATAACAATCTGCTAGCTAGATAGCATAACTTTTCATTTTTGCTCTACTCTTGCTCACATTGCTTCCCCCTCTATTGGGGATCTTTCAAAGAATCCTTCCTAGGATTAGCACAGGAAGGACGAGGTAAGCATTGTTTCGCGTGGGTTGACTTACCTAGCCAATAGCCAATCATAGAAGCTTGGATTGTATTCGAGTAGGGCATGACAATCAAGAGTAGATGGTTGGATGGAGACTTGGGAAATTTAGGGCAAAATGTCATGGAAGAGATCTCCAATATTGAGGTGACTAGCAACATGTAATTCCTCTTCGGTGAGGAATTGGTCAATGTAGGGGTGGGCGAGCACATGGTCGTCCAAATGCTGATTACAGGTGATGGCCAAGACCCTAAACAAGATAGGTGCCACATAAGTGGGGTCATATTCGATAGTTTTAACTGCCCTGCATTGCTCAACATTGGTCATTATGCGACAACCTTTTTTCTCCCATTGGATTCTTAGCGCGTAAACCACTGCTGCAAGAATGTGGAAGGTGAGCTTGCCATCTGCTTGAGCTCTTGCAACTCCTGTTCAGGAGCAGAACGAGGAGGCTTATGATACAAAGTGATAAGTATTCTGAGGGCAGCTTGATCCTTCGAGATTTCATCATTTGCTATCAGTTCGGCAGCAATTTTGGGAACTTTAGTGGTCATAAGTTCATATTCCTCCCAAGTGCATGGTAATGCACAAACATCTGAAGCAAGCATTTCGTCAAGAAGGCCTAGGTCTAGCCTCTCGTAGCTTCTAGCAAATGTGGTGAAAGTTTCGTCTAACATTTTAATGCAAGTTATTAAGTCATCCCGAGAAGTCGTGGCAAGGTCCTTAGCCAAAGAGAGGAAAGGTCATATTGCGTATGAAGGTTTAAGACCTGCTGGCGAGGGTGGTGCAACTGGACTGGATAGTTGTGACTTCCTCATCGGCATCACAGGTTGGGCCTTGCACTCTGAAGCATTTTGAGATTCTACAGGAGGCTCCGGAGGCATGGGGGTTGTGCTAGGTTCTGAGTGAACAGTCATGGTGGTTTGTAAGTTCTCTGGATTAGGTAGGTTTAAGGCCTGTGGCATGTGCTTTGGTCGATAGATGAGCTGAGGCTTGCTAGTCACAACTGGCCAGGGCCTGCTGACTATGTGTTGGGCGCCCTTTGTGCAAGCCTCTCTCATTGGGGTGAGATTGCTTGTAGATGGGCTTCATAGTTGGCCACTTTTAGGCACCCAAATCCATGGATTGCCCTCGTAGTATCCTTGCGCCCGCAAGAGATCTTTGGGAATCCAGTGCGGCGTGGTTGTGTGTCTATGGCGATAGCGCCTAGACTGCCTCCTGGGTCGGGACGGTTGATAATTTTGACGTTTAGGATCATACTTGGGTGGTCCACCCGGATGTGGTTTTTGCTGTTTCAGCACCCATAGAAACTTGGACTCTTTGGCCTTGTAAGTGCTCTTGGTGGGCCTGGGCTTGGGGTTAAGAGCCCGGCACGAGGCCGTAGTTTCCGTCTATTCAGACTCAGGCAGAAGCATGGTCGTAGGGGTTTCTACTGGTGGCTTAGTAAAAGTGGGGAAATTAAGACAGCCCTTGCTGAAGGTCGTCACTATGCGCACATTGCCGATAGCAAGATGTATGCGATTTAGGTTGTAATCCACATTACAGTTGGTTTGCTTCTTGAAAGTGCGACCCAATAGCGACACATTACCAGCTCCTTTATTGTCAGGTAACACATGGAAAAAGGCTGGTAAACTTTCAAACTCGATGAAAATGACCACCTTGCACTTCCCTAGGAGTGGGTAAGCGGTACCCCCAAACGGGGTGAGTTTAGCATTAGTGGGCTGTAGTTGCAGTTGACCAATGCGTGTCCAATGGTCATGCGTTAAGATGTTGTAGTCAGCACCTTCATCAATCAAGGCTTCAAAAGAATACACCACTCCTGCAGCAACTGTGATCCGCAGGTACACCGGTGCCACTGCTTCTTCGTCCGGATCTATAAGGTCAGTTACAGTAGCCATGCAGACGTTCAGTGGGGGTTGTAGCATGGGTGGCTCATGTAATGGATGTGGAGGATAGTACTTCTTAATGCGGTTGTTGTTAAAAAGCCTATTCCTTCACTGTCAAGTGTCTCCAACTCAACATTCCCGGTCCTACCGATCATGAGTACTCTGAAAGGCCCTAGCCCTCGAAACTTCATCTTCTTTTTATGTCCTTTTACCGAGTACAGCAGAACAAGGTCCCCTTGTTCAAAGTCTCGCTGCTTGACATGCTTGTCAAACCACATCTTTCATCGAGCCTTTTCACAAATCAGAGAGTGAGTGGCGAGGAGTCGGGTCTCCGTTAAGCGCTCGAGTTCCACCAAGTGGTTGGTCCAAGCCTCTCTTCCCTCCCAACGCTCCTGGACTGTTAGCCTCAAGCTAGGAATGAAGAATTCAGTCTGGGGCTCGCAAGATTGGTGCAGTCATAAGAGCCTTTTTCAACTCCTCATATGCGCGCTGGCATTCCTCCGTCCACTCAAACACTATCAATAGCTTGTACAAAGGTCTAGCTATTAATGCATAATTTAGCACAAATCGTCGATAATATCCAGTGTGTCCCAAGAAGCACTGAACTCCCTTGTAGTTGTCGGGTGGCGGTAGGTCAACAATGACCCTGACTTTGGAAAAGTCAGTAGCAATGCCGTTCCTTGACAATACGTGCCCTAAGATGCATTCGTATTTTACCCAAAACTGGCACTTCAAGGGGTTTAGCGAGAGGTGGTACAGCCTACACCTTTCAAAGACAGCTTTCAGTTTCTCCAAGTGTTCGGCCCAACTAGAGTGTAAACATAGGTCGTCTATGAACACTTCCAGTTTGTGCCTAAGCATGTCCTTAAAGATAGTGCAAATTAGGCGTTGGAAAGTTGCAGGTGTGTTCATTAGCCCAAAAGGCATGACCATGTAGGCAAACATGCCCCATTTCGTGGCAAAGGCAGTCTTGTACCTGTCGTCGAGATGCACTTGCACTTGATTGTAACCCGAGAAACCATCCAGAAAACTGTAGGCTTCCTTTCCTACTACCCTCTCTAGCATGTGCTCGGTGTAAGGTAAAGGATAGTTATCCCTTTTCATAGCGGCATTCACCTTTTTGTAGTTTAGGCACACTTAGATTTTTCCATTTTTCTTCATGACAATCACGATAAGTGATACCCAGTCCATGTGCTCAATCTCATATATAAAACCTGCCCTCATGAGTTTATCAATCTCCTCCTTTACTGCGTGGGTGTGCTTGGGATTCATGGGGTAAGGTCGTTGTTTTGTTGGCACTACATCTGGAACCATTGGGATGTTATGAGTCACGACCCTAGGGTCGACTCCCTTAAGTTCAGGCAAACACGTCAGCGTACTGTTGCAGGAGCGCAACAAGTTTGGTCTCTTCCTCCTCCCCCAAGTCATCTGCAAAATGAACACCCGTCTTGGTTTTTCGCCTTTCCCAGCCAAGTTAACCTCTTTGACTTTGGCGGGTCCCTCGATCGGTTCACTAGTCTGACCTTGTCTTTTTGCACCTAACAGGACCACCACTCTGTCACCCTTTTTAAATTTTGTAAACCGTTTGGGTAGATCCTTTGGTTTCCTCTGCCTTTCCGCTTCTAAGTCCCTTGCTTGCTTCTTGGCCTCCTCCTTTAGCCTCCTGCACCTCAGGTGGACTGGCAAGTCTCCCTTAGTGCATTTGACCTTAGAGGGTTGCGGTATCTCGGGATCACTTTCAGTGCTAACTTCCGATTCTGAGTTGAACTCGCATCCCTCACTTGAGGAAGGTGTTTCCCCAGGGGGTCGTAGTTTTGTAGGAGAATCTGTCTTGAGCACTGGAATTACCCATGGTTGTGCTACTCCGGCTTGCTCATAATCCACGGCTCTTATTCGTTCCAGCCAGGATCTGTCACACTCCATTAGCATGACTCCTTTTTCATTTCGACTGATCCCTTCTTTCCTAGGCCTTAAGTCTGCCCTAATTTGCTCTATCACTTTTCCCTCCATGTCATACTCTATCGTGTCTACCTCTTCTTCAGTCTCTTCTCCCATAGAGTGACAGTCCTCATACTCCTCATCATCCGGGTCCTGTCCTTCTGATTGCTCATCATCCCCTAAGCTTCCCTCTTCAATCTCCTTGTCGTCAGTAACTAAAGCCCAATTATATAACAAGTTCAGGTCGTGGACCTTGGTCTACTTCCATTCTGGTTTAGCTAAAAGGTCACGTAGAGGTTTTAAGTTAGCAGCCAAATTGCCATTCAATTTATCAATCAGATACTCTACGATTTCCTGAAGTTCTAATTTGTTGTTGGGGATGTGGGACGAGGCCGGTTTGCCTGGGTTGAGTGAGCTTCCTGCCATCATGCAGAGCGGCACAACTGGCTCCTCAGTCGGCATGGTTGCGGCTTTAGCAGCCTTCTCATGTGGTCCTTCCTCATCCGAGAATGGTAGGTCAATGGTTGCCAAAACGTGCATCCAATCCTCTCATCCTCAGGGCAAGGAATATATCTAGTGAGTAATCCATAAGGTTTGGTCGTTTGTGTATCGCCTTTTAGCATAGCCGAGATGGCAGCTAGGTCGATAGGTGTCGTTGTCCAAGTGTCCATCTCTACCCTCACTGCACTAGTTCTGTTCCCTAGGAAGATCAATCCATTGCCCCAATCCTCTATGACTCGTGCATTCCTCATCCAAGGTCGGCCTAATAGTATGTCGTAATCCACTCCCTTCATGACAATGAAGTTTACCGAGAATTGCACACCGCAATCTTTACCGACCAATTCTTTAAGACCCCAAATGGTCTTACCCTCATTCCGTTTGCTAACGTAACATTGAATCTAGAAGTCTCTACAGGAGGGTTTCCCCATGCCTCTAGGACTGCATGGTTTAGCACACTAACACCGGCGCCTATGTCTACAATTCCTTTTCGAGTCATGTCTCCTAAGGCTAGGACGGGCAAAACTGCGTGCATTTCAGTGCCTTCCCAAAAAGCATTGATGTGCAAGTGTAGAGTTAGACTTGGGATCCGTGTAACTGCATCACAATCTTGTGGATCAATACCCACAAGTCCTGCGTGTCCCTTGATCGAGTCTTTTAACTCCTGCCATAAGGAGTGATTTTGCCTAAGCAGATCCTTCAAGCTTAGAGTTACTGGAGTGGACAGCAAAGTTGTGAGGAGGCTATTGGACCCTTGTCTTCCTCTGAGGCTAGCAGTTCTAGGCCATGCATTCTGTCTGCCGCCCTGGTACGCTTCCCCCCGGCCTTGCTGTTGAGTCGCTCCTAGTGGTGCAGGTATGCTCCCAACCTGTGGTTTTGAGGGTGAGACTGGTGTGCTAACACTGGAGAGATCGTCCATAGGGTCTTCTAATATGGGTTCAGCATATTCGAGGTGCTTTTGGGTGTCCTTGACCCACTCCTTGACCTTGCCTATAGCTTCGAGTTGCCGTTTGGGGTGGGGATATTGCCCTACCTTGGCACTCCCTAGCTCTGTTGTCTTAGGAGCCGAGGTCTCTGCCTCTGCGTCTATGACCTTCTTTCCCGTTACCAGCATAGTCGTTTCCTCGGTTTTAAGGCTTATCTTCGCATCGGTTCTCTTTTTCCGTCTCCTCCGACTTTTCTTCCCTATTGAGGTTGCATCAAGCTTACTTGGCCCTGGCAAGGAGATGCCTGCTTGTTTCATCTGAGCTCGCGTCATACCATGTAGCGGGATGGGTGTATCCTCACTACCAAAAGTTTCCACTCCAAAGAGTCCCAAAGGCACCGATGGCATGTTGGCAGTGCTCGTTGATGGCTTCCGCCTAGGACAGTCTCAGGAAACAGATGTGTGATTCCACACTCTATGCATCGAAGATCCGCTTTGTCTTTGTTAGCTTGTTCTCGCTCTGGGAAGCATGATGAAATATGGCCTGGGTGGCCGCAAGTCCAGCATGTGACTGGATCCTAGCTAGGCCCTCCAAAGCCTCTGCCTCGTCCTCTTCCTAAAGCCATCACTGGCACTGGCCGATAGTCCATCAGGACTGGGTTTCCCTCCTCGTCATAGGATGCATACGGACTGACATATGCCTCTTCCTCATTAGGCTCCTCCACAAAGTGAACAGGAGCATCGCTAAGTGGGTGAGTCACAAAAGGCCCTGGTGGCCTGGGTATACCAATTGGGTTCATTTCCAGCCTAGGCACGACAGGTTTTGAGTCAGTCAGTGCTGGAAGAGCTAACTGGGTTCCCCTGCCAAAGAAATTAGGTGGCCTATTACCTAAGTATGGAGGGTTGTACTGCTGTGTGTATGGGAATCTCCTCGGCATTCTGCAATGCGCTGCATCATGTCCAAATCTACCGCAATTTGAGCACGGCTGAGATCTAGGATCTTGGCACTCTACTGGGAGGTGATTTCTGCCGCAGTACACACATTGTACATGCAATCTCACAAGCTTTCTAATGAGCTCTTGCAACCATGCAATCTCCATTCTCATCTCTGCCATCCCTTGGTCGTGGTCTACACTCTTTCCCTTGTCCTGCGCGCTAGCAGTTACTTTTTCCCCTAAGGTGGTTGATCTCTCAGGGTCCCTCTGGCTTGCACTATCTTGGTTGGTAGTCCTCATGCTACATTCCCTAAGTTGATCATCTACGCGTATTGCCTCCTCAAAGACTCGAGCTAGCATGTCTCGTTGTAATGTGGAGTTATTGGCCAAAGCCTTGTAGAGCTCCTCACTCCAAATCCCATTCATGAATACTGTGGATACTGCCCTCTCGGTAGGTCACTCATTGGCAGGGATTCTCTTGTAGAGGCTACGCACCTAAGTAACGTAATCCCTAACATCCTCCTTCTCCCTTTGACTGATATTCATCAACCTAACAATGAGGTTATCCGAATGCCCTGCCTCCGAAAACCTCTTGATGAAGAGGCCCTTAAGACGAGCGAAGTTTGTACGTTCTGTGTCATCCACACTAGAGTACCAGGTCCTCCCCTTGTCGCCTAAGCACAGGCCAAAGGCTTGAGCTCGCTGCGTCGGGTTAGTAAGACCGTTCGCCTCACATACTTGCTCGAACTGCTCCATGAAGCTGTCTGGGTCACTGCTAGGTTCGTATCGAGCTAGTTGTTTTGGTACTATGGGGATTCTAGCCTACCCTTTAGCCCCTTGCGTAACTCCCAATCCTGACAGTAACGCGGTGGCTAGGGCAATAGCACTCTGCTCCACAGATGTATTTTCCATGAGTCGCTTTGCCACTAGTTCACTCAACGTCATGCCAGCCTCTGCTGCCCGTTCCCTCTCTACGTTCGGTCCGGACTTGGCTGCCCCAGCTAGGTCTACTACTCGTCTAGCCTCGTACATATCCACATCTTGCTGCAGCCTTCTAGCCCTTTGCTCATGGTTGTAGGAAATTATGCCTTCCAGCGCTCTCTTGATAGCTCTTCTCTCTTCTTCCAGGTTAGCCACTACTTCCTCTACATGTCTACCTTGGATCACAGTCCTAGTGAGTAGATCGTAGTCGTGGACCAGTTCTCCTGAACCGAAGTTGAAAATTCTCCTAAGTCTAATTGGTCTTCCCCTTGGTCACCTCTTGTTCCACTCCTCTATCTTTTTGCTTCCCGTGTCTTTGTGTTTTCTCCCGGTACTACTAGTAGGGTGCTCAGGCACCTGTCTAAGTCTTGGGGTCTTCTCCTACTAGTAGATTCCTTAATGTTATTAGGTATCCAGATGTGTTCCTTGTTATTTGAAAGCAGTGGTGATCCTTACTCACACATTGTGCTTAGTGCTTTTGTGGTGCTTGGTGCGAAAATAGGCTCTTCTCTTTTCTTGTTGTGCATGTTTAGTGGGGCACAAAAGTGAAATGCCGATGCAGAAAGTGTTTAATGCAAACTCCACCTTGTTTCTACCCATGTTCTTAGCCTAATTTGAGTATTCAACTCGATTCTCGGCTATCCTACGGTCTTTCCGCACCCTAAGTTCGATTAGTCTCTGTGGTCCTAATGGTCGAACCGGGTCTTGGGGGTGTTCAAGGTTGCGTCCTGGGGTCAGGTCTATGGCAAGGTCAGCAAAAGATCCTTATCTTTTTGTTCTGGCAAGATGGTCCGATTCTGGGAATCGGACAGGAGGGCTGGTCCGACTCTAGGAGTCGAACGGTCAGATTCTAGGAATCGGACCAGTTTGGTCCGACTCTTACAGTCACACGAGGTTGGTCCGATTCTGGGAATCATCCGACCCTGGTGGTTCGATTCTGGGAATCGAACCAGGAGGATGGTCCTACTTTTGAAGTGGTCCAATGGTCCGAGTCCAGCCCCAATGGTCCGACCACAATGGTCTGATTCTAATGGGCAGTCCGAGTGCCAAGTGGCACATCCGATCGGGTTGGTCCGATTCTTACGATCGGACCGGTCTGGTCCGACTCTCTCAGTCGGACGGGTCTGATTCTAGGAGTCAGATAGTCCGACTCCAAAGCTCGGGTGGTCCGATTCTAGAAATCGGACCACTGCGGGTTGGTCCGACTGCGTCGGCGGCGGGCACGATTTTGGTGCGTTTGAATCCTTCCTAATGCCTGCTGCATTCAATCACCACAGACTTCCCACAACTGATTAGAGCACTAATGGAACACACCGGACTCACCTGAAGCAGCACGAATCGAATGCGCCTAAATCGGGGTAGCGTTTCCTCGTCCTGTGAACCAGAAGCTCTCTCTCTCTCTCTCTCTCTCTCTCTCTCTCTCTCTCTCTCTCTCTCTCTCTCTCTCTCTCTCTCTCTCACAAGGCCAACTAAAGAAATGAGGTCTGTCCTGGCCTCCCAAGTCTCTTAAGGTTCTTTCCCAGCACTGCAGAACCTTACAGCCAGTCCCCTGTCCCTGTTTCACCCAAAAACTTGAATCTGGGCCCCTGTTTTCCTGTTTCCAGCAGCAACCAGAACCCCTGTTTTCTCTTTTCTTACCCTAATCTAACCTTAATCTAGTGCAGGCAATATGAAAAACAGAAATGCAGAACAGTAGCCCTGATCTAATGCTTCCAACAAACCCAATTACTTACCTATTCCACGGATTAAACCCTCCTAAATTTCCTAGTTATCTCGAGCACTGGTTCAGGCTGCGAACCCTACTGCCATGCTCGATCTGATGCATGCGGCTCTCAAGGCTCGATTCCGTCTGTCCCGAAAACGGAACCAAAATGGAGGGGAGCTTTAAGCTCTACCCCGAGACCTATAGACCACTTATTGCTCAAGTGTTTCGAACCGAGCGGCCATGGCTACCTCTCACATAGCCGACACACAATGCCTACCTTACAGGTGTAGTGAGCTTACCTTGATGCTCGATCGAGTACCCTCCTCTTTCTTGCACACCGGTAGCTCCACGATCCTTGAGGCAAGCTCAAACAACCTCAATCCCTCTCCCATGAGCTTCATCCTCCATAGCCACGCGCGAGACAAGAGAAGAGAAGAGAGGAGGAGAAGATGAAGAGAGAAGATGGAGAGCTTCTTCTCCAAGATCCCTCACTCTCACACAATCACTCCCTCACACTCTCTCGATCCCTCTCTCAAGCACAAGCAAGAAGGCAAGAAACAAGAGAAGAAGACAAAGAAGCTTTTGCCACACACAAGAATGAGCTTCCCATTCACTTTTCAACTTTATATACATGCCCTAATTTCCATGGGTGGTCATCCCCCTTTTTTTTCATGGCCGGCCATTAGCCTAGGCCCCTTTTCTCATTGTCCTTCTATCTTCCTAGCTTCCTTTCCACTGCCTGTCTACATTTATAAATTGCACCCGGCGCTCTTTTACAAGATTTCAGGGTGCACCTTTTTATTTTAAAATGATCCTTTCTCCTTTTGCATTTGCATTGGACTTTTAAGGTTGCCCTTGCACTTTTGGCCTTTTCTCCTCTTCTTTCTTCAGTCGGGCTACCTTTTTTCCACCTTTGCCCTGCGTCTTTTCCACTTGCTTTTGCTTTCTTCGTGTTGGGGTTAACAGCCCAAAAGTGCTGTGGTAAGCCAGCCTGGCTAAGCATGCTATGGACCCTTTCCTGAATGGTCATATTCATGCGTTCAGCCATACCATTCCGGGGTGGGGTGTAAGGGGCGGTCAACTGACGCTTAATACCTTGCTCATCACAAAACTACTCAAAAGCACGTGATACATACTCACCCCCATTATCTGATCTTAGGCATTTTAGCCTTTGCCCAAACTGTTTTTCTGCCAATGCAAGCCAATGCTGAAATGTGTCTAAGACATCGGATTTTCGCTTTATGGGATAAGCCCAAACCTTACATGAGTAATTATCTATGAAAGTAACAAAGTACTTTGCCCCACCAAGTGACTAACAGGGCATGGGCCCACATACATCTAAGTGCACAAGAGCCAAGGGCTCACCCATGCATTTCTTACCAAACTTTTTATGCATATTTCTAATATGCCTATCATACAAACAATGATCGCAAGAATCAAAATGCGAAGAGTCAAAAGGCGGAAGATACTGCAAAGCACGGAGTATTTTCATTCCTTTAAAAGACATATGCCCCAAACAAGCATACCAAAGGGATACATGGGGAATAGAACCCACAGACAAAACATGATCCAATGTAGCTCCTAGTACAAGTAAGGGATAGAGGCTACTAGACTTGGCACCTCTTGCAAGTACAAGCCTGCCACGAGTAATCTTCCATGCAGAGACACAAAATACCCTGCATCATCAAGATGTCTAGCTGACATAAGGCTGTAAGTCAACACGGGTACATGGCACACATCATGTAAAATAAAAGATTTTCTAGAAGGAAACTGTAGCCTAACATCTCCAATGCCCATAGTATCAAGAGACCTGTCATCACCAAGACGCACAGAACCAGACATGGTACGATAAGTATGAAACTAAGCTTGACAAGGTGTCACATGAAAGGATGCACCCGAATCCAAGAGCCAGCATTGCACATACATAGAATGTATATCAAAAGCCTGTAAGGCATCGCATGAAGAAGCTACAAGTATGTAATCATCATCTAAATCAGTGGCTTGCATGACATTAACCTCTTCTATCTTCACACCGGACTTTGCAAGTACAATACTACACTTATAAGACTTTTCCTGCACTTTTTCTTCTCCCTTTTCCTTGCACTTATCATCGCGCATTTTATGGCACTGCAACCTAATATGTCCTTCTTTCACACAATAATGACCACGGGACTTGGACCTGGACTTCTGAGAGTCCCTGCCCTTATGATCATTATCATGCATGCTAGGTTTGCCACCTCTAACGGTCAATGCATGTGAAGAGCGGGAAGCATCATTGTTTCTCCCGTTGATTTCCTCAGTCAATAAAGGACTCTCAATATCTTTGATTTTCAGCCCATCAAGCTTGTTCGTGCACATGGCAGTAAGGAAGACGTCCCATGATTCAAGCAAGGTGCCAAGCAGAAACAACAGGTGCAAGTTGTCTTTGAACTCAATACCCTGTGACAATAGACTCTTCATGATAGCATGAAACTGGCTGAAATGAGATGAAAGGGAGGTCCCCTCCTTTATGCAAAGGTCCATTAACTACTTCAACAAATACATCTGTGACGCAAGACTCTGCTACGCATAGAGCTCTTGAATCTTCTCCCATAAATCCCATGCACTCTGATTCTCATCTTCAACAACATTATGATGGACCTCTTCTGAGAGTGACAAAATAATGGTAGACTTGCATAGCTCATCAACTTCCATCCAAACATCATCATCCATATCCTCAGGTTTGACACCTTTGAAACGCAAGGGTTTAGTTTGCAACTTTTGCACCAAAACGTGCCATATTTGGGACTTTCAATACCCATAGTTGGTACCATCCAACTTGGCAATGTTAAAGAGAGCTATGTCTTTCAGATGACCAGTCATACTGTCCCAAATCAAGGCAAAAAGGTAAAATGTCAAATTGTTGTAATTAGCAGAAAATGCACTAAAACCACTGCTAAAAATGGCTGAAAGAGTGGATTTTTCCTAGAGAAGCACATGTCCACCAAATATGACCAAGTTAACATCAAACAGTAAGCATTACCCTCATAGAAGTGCTCAAAATCTGCAGATTTTAGCTTGTTGTAACAAATAACAGATTTCAGTAAATGAGAGCTAACTATGCCAGAAGCGGATCCCAAGTCAATCATATATTGCCAAGACCGTAACCAGCAACGTGCGGGCATAACATAGGCATATGACAGTCGATAAGCATGAATCCAACACCCAAACATGTCATGAAATATCTGCCAATAAGTAGGCACACCCCTCAGTCAACGAAGCAAAGTGTGCCTACCACTACCAAGACTTGAGACAAGTAGGTGTTAGCTCACAAGGAAAGGGACCCAAGTCAAAGAGTCAGGTCATAAGCATCAGAAGGAACCAAGACATATGAACCATGCATCATCCAAAGGGTAAGAAATCCCAAATAGTCTCAAAAGCTCAAATAGCATAAGATCCGCACGCTCTATGTCTGTCAAGCATCCAAAGACGCTCCCATTGGCACAAAAGCCGTTATGTACAAGCTCAAAAGCTCAACCAAGCCAAGTCAAAGTGCCAATGATAGAAGACCAAGACAATACATCAATAGTACCCAATGAGCACATCGGTTAGAGAGCATCTATATGTAGCATCCATAAGCATGTAGGACATCCCTAATGTAGATCTCTGGCAAACCAAGTAACATTCAAGACAAATTCCAAATGATCAACTGTGAAGCAAAGCCTAAGCTTCAGTGAGCACTCAAGCTCAACAAGTACATGGGATAATCACTGTAACATGAGCATCAAGTCGTAGGCGGCGAACAAGCATGTACCCAAAGAGCATCAACTGTCAAATCATATACCAATGTCAAGCATAAACCAAAGTCAATGAGTGCGGGCTGAAATAAGCTCAAGCTTTACAAAAAAAAAGTATTCGGAACTAAAGACAAGCTCAAAGTCATATCCCGAAGCATCAATATCTCATTGGATAACCCAAGACATAAGGCCAGAAGCAATAGGCATAACCCAAAGCATGTAATGTAGCATCAGCCCACTATATTATAGCATACAACTACAATCCAAAACTGTGTATTTGCAGGCCCAAATGATCATCAAAGTGATGGCAAATCAATAGCATTACAACCGCCAAGCATTTGGCATACATCCAATGGCATATGGGCATCAATGTATGCAAATAGAAGCTCCAAGTGATGAAGAAATGAATGTCACATATCTATAACAGACCTGTTGTTGTGTACACAGCCAATAGGAGCTCAAGATCAAGGTCCAAAGCCAAGTATAAGCATCAATACATTGCATTTGTCATTGCCAAGTGTGCCACAATGATGAGGAAGCTGAGCATAGCCATGATTGAATGGAGAAGCTGCTAAATAGACCTATGGAAAACTAGAGGCAAATAGCGCAGATTTTGCTATAGGACCAGCTGCTCAACGTGGTGATGAAGGGGCTGAATGGGGGGCCACAAGGGTTGCCACTCATGCCCTAGAGCAAGGGCATAGAGGCCATAGAAGGCTCAAGCTAAGATATGGCACCTTCAAGCTTCAATGGGTCTTGGATATGGCTACCCCTGCCCCACCTAACCTATAAGCAGTAGTAAAGAATGAAAAAGAAGCTTCAATACCTCTGATACAATGCCTTGAGGGTGCCCAACAATGCCGAGAAGAAGCTCCAGAAGCCGAGGAGTGACGAGAGCTCGAGGGAGTTGGCTATGGCTGCCGAGATGGAGACCCAATGCGAGTAGGGAGTCAATGGGAAGTTGAGAGTGCCACGAGCCAAGCTCAAGAGTCACGAATCCGAACTCTGATACCAATTGAAAGGTGAGAAGGATCAAAGCTTGCACGCGAGAGCTATGGCGGGAGAGCAAGAGCAAGAAAGAGAGAGACAAGAAATGGGAACTCCAACAACCACAATGTGTGGCCGGGCCTTCCTTTATTCAAACTGTCACTAAAAGAATAAATAATAAGTGACTGTGATAGGCACCCGCCACCTACAGTGTGCAGTGGCAGGTACTGTCAATGTAGTAATACACGGGCAGCTAGGCAGAGGCGCCTTTACCCCCAATAGAAAGAGTTAATGTAACTTCAATGAACAAAGCATTACAATTCTATAAGAATAATCAAGGAACTTTAGTGTTGAATCAAAGTGCCATGTGTGGTGGCTTTGCTACATTTGAAGTTCTTAAGGACACATTTGAGGTGCTATAATTATTTTTTACACACACAAGCATTCCAAACATTTGAGATACTACTTAACCATGAGTAAAAATTTAAAAGGATAAGAAGAGATCAGGAAAATTTGGTAGCTTGCCAAAAAAGACTTGCTTTGGAGGAGCAAAGGTTAGAAAGTTTCTATGATTCTTGATCGAAGTAATGGAGGAAAAACAATGTTGAAAAAAGCCAAGGTTTAGATTAGTCTTAATAAATTGACTCTCTTACTTCGATAGATAGTGTACAATTGAAATAAGTAAGAATTTATTGGTGTTGTATATAGCTTCTATGAAAAAATGGTGAAATCATGGGATAAAATTTCTATTACACATGGTGTGCACTAAGCCAAGATTTTAGAAGCGTATGAATTGGATAAATTATTGAGCATATTTTCATTCGTGTAGGTTATGTGTCTTTGCAGCATATCCTTGAGACAATTGCTGGCCATGCTTTGGAAAAAAGGGAAGCATCAGAGTTTAGTCGACACAAGGAATGGAAAATTCACATTGGATAGAATGTGATGATTACCAAAGAAAAACAGATTATGTTGGAGGGACGAATGATATCAACTCTCACAAAAACAAGCAAATAAAAGTGTTGATTAATTGGCTACAGGCATGATTAAATCATGCTATGTCACTAAAAGAGTACGTTATGATGCCTCAAGTGCCCAAAAAACCATGCTTAGTGGGGTTGGAAACAAGGCTTTGAGAAGGCTGCAAATGGATTCAAAAGAGTTAAGGTAGTAATATGAATAATGTTTTCAATATAAATGCATTTCATTATTTAAGAGAGAAAGAGAGAGTGCATATCTATGTGAATGAGTCTTAAAGTTTAACCATTATATTTTAGGGTTTCACTCTATCTTATTCATTGAATTTTCATATCTCTTGTTGTGTAGAAAAGATGGCTAGGCCTAAGGTGGCTACAAAGAAGCTTCCTCTTAGAGCCCCATGTCATGTTCAACTAGCTCAATGGAGCATCTACTAGCTCAGATGCAGTCTTGGACAATGATACTTCACAGACAACCAATGGACTTGGCTTCCTCAAGCTACCCTAACATGGTATTAAAAGATATGACAAATGATATATGCTCCAAGAAGAGATGCCCTGAATCCCATATGCACACAGTGAGGCAGAATGCTACTATCTGACTACTATAAAGCATTGTACTTGCTTATCATTTTCAGATAGTTGAATGCAATATATCATGATGCTTTATTCTTTTAGTTAGTGAGTGGGTATTTTAGAAGTGTATCCATTCTCTCTCCTCTTCTCTCTCTCTCTCTCTCTCTCTCTCTCTCTCTCTCTCTCTCTCTCTCTCTCTCTCTCTCTCTCTCTCTCTCTCTCTCTCTCTCTCTCTCTCTCTCTCTCTCTCTCTCTCTCTCTCTCTCTCTCTCATATATGTTTATATGTGTATGAGCATATATGCACATGTGCGTATGTGAATGATATACATATACACATATAATTTTTTTTCTTTTTGCATGTTCTTGCTTTCATGTGCTCTTGTATATGCATGTGTGCACAAGCGTGTATACATATGTGTATATGTATACACATACATATATGCATACATGCATGCATACATACATTCATACATGTGTGTGTATGTGGTCTTATAAATGTGTATCTTCTCTCTCCCTTTCATCATTTTTATTTTCTCTCCTTTCTTTTTCGTCTTGATGTCTCTCATCTTGTTTCACCTCATTTGTATGCATGTATATATATGTATCGAAGGAGATAAAGAGAGGAGAGAAAAAGGATATAGAAGATAGAGAAAGACTAGTTGAGAAGAGGGAAATACTAGAAATAGAAAGAGAAAGATATGAAGAAGAGAGAGAGAATAGAGAAAGCCATAGAAGCTCGACAAGAAGCTTGAGATGAAGAGGATTTATATTACTTGCATGAAAGATGAAAAATTAATTCTCTTACGTGCTCTACTCATGATAGTGTAGCTAGAGTATTTTCTCACACTAAAATAACTTATTTGACTCACATGGAAAACATTATGAATCCTAGTAGTAGAAGGAAGTTGTAGCCTGTAAGCCAAGTCTCCAATCCATTTAAGGATCTTGTATGGTCCATAATAGCGATGTGCTAATTTGTTGTTGGAACCATTCTTCAATGAAGCATACCTAGACCGGGGTACTATCAAAAGTACTTACTCTCCTTCCTAAAACTCGAGGGGTTTGCACCTCTCATATGCATAGAGTTTCATCTACTATTGTGCCTTCTTGGGGTTCACTTTGCATTGATGAAGTAGGGTCTGCATTCTTTCTAGGTCTTTCTTTCCTTGGTAATTAATCCTTTCATTGAACATAATTATAGAGAGGGGCACCTTATAACCATACAAGGTCTCAAAAAGGAAAATTCCTATACTCATATGAGTGGTATTGTTGTAAGCAAACTTAGCTAGATATATCCATGCATCCCATGCTTGCTACACATCATGGCAATAGTGACAAAGGTAAGTCTTAAGCTATTTGTTGACCCACTCCATCTAAGCATCACTAGTCTGGGAATGATAAACTACACATGGAGCCAATTTAGTCTTCATAGAACTGAAAATAGCCTATCAAAATTTACTCATAAGTTTGGATTCATGGTCATGAACAATGACTTGAGAAAGGCTATTAATTTAAACACTTATTCCATAATTTGACCTACCACGTAAGATATTGAAATTATGTCCTATGCCCAGAACTGCCTCAGAGGCTACAATAGGTGTGATTGCAAATATCTCAACACCCCTCCTCAATCACAAACAAAAAGTACAAAGTGTGTAGAGGCTTTAGTGAGAGCAACACCTGCAAAGTGTGGGCACACCATAAACATGGTAAAACACCAGGGGCTGTCATCACAGAAAAGGCTAAGTGTGGGTACCACAAACATGCAAAAAGTGTACAGAGGTTGTAGTACATGGCTACTTACAAGCTTCTAATAAGAAGCATTAGGGCTAGTCATTACAAGGCTAAAAGGTCTAGTAAAAAATTGGGTCAAGGACCGTCAGGCCCTTGCAATTTTCAACATTTTTCTTTGCATAGATCTTCAATTTATTGTAGGTCTTCTTGTCGGTGTAGTCCAGCTTGCTCTTTTTGATCCTGTACTTGTTCTTCACTTTGCTCTTTTGGTCCTTTTCTTCATGGTCTTCTTTGCTTGCACTAGTATTCATGTCCCCCTCAAGCAAAGATATCATTATCTTTGAGGCAACGGAAATAGCTTCAAATTTTTGCTCTTTCATGTCTTCAAGGTCTTCATATGGGTACATTGATGGCATTTGCATATAGGCAGCTCCATGTCTTCCTGTAGGTAGAATAACATCTTCTACGTAGTATAAGTGAGTAACAAGAGTAGTTGTTTGATTTATGTTACTATGGAATAAGTTGTTTGGATTCTTGTTGCTTGATTTTTTATGTTACCCCTTTAGCTTGAAACCCCTCCTTGATGGTAAATAAATTAAATATTTTCTGGAAGACTGAGTGTTGTAGAAAATCTTGAATGGTAGGAAATCTACTTGACTGAAAAGAGTGAGAAATTGAAGAGCTTGAGACTTGTAGTAGCAATGATGTTGTCCCGTTGAGCTTTAATTTCTCCAAATCTTCCAAAGCTTGATGATTGATTGATAAAATATTTTCTAAACACTGAGTGATTACTTAGTTCAAAGTGGTAGGAGCTTGAGTGTGCCAAGAGGAGTGAGAAAATGAAGAAAATTGAAGCTTTAAGTAATATTGGCTATGGCTTCTTGGATTAGGGTTTTGACCCAGGCTTGGTTTTTCATTGATTGTAGGAGCTATAGTGGATCATATGCAGAGTCGTCATGCGCAGAGCAAACAAATGCAGGCAGGTGCAATTTCAGACAATAATGACGAAATTTGATAATGTTGAGCTGAAACAGCACCAATGTCGAGACATGATGTCCCAAGAAGGTGTGCCTGAAGTTAGAGAATATTCCTCTAGAAGGAATCATGATGAATAATGGCTTGTAGTGTGAGATCCAGGGGCTCCAAGGTGACTAGGTACTACCTGGCTATGGAGGCCACACAAGACAAAACCTTAGAGAAAGGACAATGCTGAGTAGTAGATAGGGCAATGTCAACAAAAATGACTGCAAATATCTCAACAAAAATGAGTTGCTTTTATCGACCTATCCATCACCACATAGGTATTTTTCCACTCCTTCTTGGTTGTAGAAAAAACTAGTTATGAATTCCATAGTGATGTGGGTGCATTTACCCTCTAGAATAGGCAATGGCTACAAGAGACCTCTTGGTTTATGTGTGATGACTTTATTTTGCTAACATAAAATGTAGCGTGACACAAAACCCTTCACATTTCTCCATAAGCCTTTCCAAGGAAAGATATTAGAAATCATATCATAAGTTTTAAATACCCCTAAATGACTAATTGTTGGTGAATAATGCATTTCCTCCATGATCTTTTGATTAGATGGAAAAGTGTAGGGAATAACAATATTGGCATGAAACCATATAAGACCATTCTTGAGCTGAAAATGGAAAATTTTCTCCATTAAGTTTAGTCATAGAACTACAAGCCCACATCCTTGACAATGAATTTGCCACAATATTGTATTTGCTCCTAGTGTGGGTAATATCAATGTCATAATTCTAGACAACAAACACCCATCTTCTTCACTTTGCAGTAAGATTAGACTATGTAAGAAAATACTTGAGTATGCTATGGTCAGTCTTCACATGGAACTAGCTACCATAAAGATAGTGGGGACATTTTTTAATTGCATGCGAGGTAGCCAACATCTCTTAGTCATACATATTCATTTCCATCTATTTGTTACTCACCTTGCAATTTGAAAGGTACAGCCCTACTGGAAGCACACAAGTGGAAGCAAGAGCTATCGCAGATGGAGCAAGAGAGCAAGAGAGAGTGATAGCATATGTGAAAACTCCAACAATCGCAATGTATGACCAGCATTCTCTTATTCAATAGTTACTAAAAGAATAAATAATGAAGTGATAGTGATGGGTGCCTACTACTTGCAATGTACAAGTGTACAGGTATAGTGCACAATGAGTAAATGTGGGCAGCTAGGTACAAATGCCTTACTTACCCCCAATAACCTGCCACTTAAATGTGAATATATCTTAGTAATAAGCCAAAAAAAAAAGAGAAAAGTACAACATATATATATAGTACAACAAGATGAAGAAAGATGTTATCTCATCCTATGTCCATCAACCTCCTAAGAAAGACGTCATTCCACTGGGAGACTTTTAGTAAGCAAATCTACAAGATTCATATTTGTAGGTATCTTGACAAGCTCAACTCAATGGATTTTTTCTCTACCACCTTCCTGATGAAGTGATAGCCCACGTCAATATACTTTATTTTTTCATGGAAGATCAGATTACAAGCCAACTAAATGGCACTGATCACATTGAAATGCAATGTAGGACTCATTACAAGCCAACTGAATGGCACTCATCACATCCGAATGTAGTGTAGAAGTCATTGGCATACCAAGACCTAGAAGCATACAGCCTAACTATAGGGACTCTTTGCAAGCCTTAGTGGCTGCAATGTACTCAGCCTCAAAGGCCAAGCACTTTTGCACCCTCAACATCCAATAGATAGTATTACCAGTATAGGTAAAGATATATCCAAAGGTGGACTTCCTATTTTTTGCATGTCCTACATAATCTAACTCAATATAAGCCACAACTCTTGTATCTTGGCCACCATGGAAAATGTACATATCTATTGTGTCCTTCACGTATCTCATGATATCCTTCACGGCATCCCAATGTCATCTACCAAGTGTAGCCATATAATGTGCCACAACTCTCATTGCAAATGCTATGTCAGAACGAGTGGCTATTATGGCATACATCAAACTACCCACTACAGAGATGCATATAAAACCTTGGCTACCCTGGACCTCTCATCATCTAATTATGGAAAATTGGTGTGACTAATCTTCATATAAAAAGGTAAAGGATGGCCAATAGGCTTACCTTCTTGCATATGAAACCGCTCAAGTACTCTATGTATGTACTCCTTCTAGGACAAGCAGAGAAGTCCCTTAGAGCAATTATGTACAAGCACATACTGAGTATTGTTGGGGGTAAAGGTGCCTCCGCCTAGCCGCCCGTGTATTACTACACTAACAGTCACCGTCATTGCACATTGCAGGTGACGGGCGCCCATCACCGTCACTTTATTCTTTATTCTTTTAGTGACAGTTTGAATAAGGAAGGCCCGATCACACATTGTGACTGTTGGAGTTCCCATTTCTTGTCTCTCTCTTTCTTGCTCTTGCTTTCCTGCCATAGCTCTTGAGTGCAAGCTTCGATCCTTCTCACCTTTCAACTGGTATCAGAGCTCGGCTTCCCAACTCTTGAGCTTGGTTTGTGGCATTCTTAGCTTCCTATCGACTCCCCACTCGCATTGGGTCTCCTTCCCGACGACAGCCATATTCGACTCCTTCGAGCTCCTGTCACTCCCCGGCTTCCCGAGCACCTTCCCGGCCCCTTTGGACACCCTCAAGGCATTCACATAGAGGTATTGCTTTACTCTTTATAGGGTTTACCTTAGTTTTCAGCCCTCTTGAAATAGGGCAACCATTACACTCCCAGCTCTCATTTCATATGTGGGCTGCGCTCCCCTTGCTGGAGCTTGTTTGAGGCCTTCCTTGGCTTTAACCGGACCCCTCCAAAGCTTGGCCACCATTTTTTGCAGCCCCAAGACCACCATTTATAGTTGGCAGAATCACGTAGCCCTCCCATATGTGTCTTCAGCATTGACAATCACAACAGCAACTCTCCCCCTCCATTGGGACTTGGAAAGGCTCCATTTCGGGCATATGAACATGCTTTGATGCTTGGTTTTGATGGTTGATGTGTTGGCATAGCATTTGGACTGATTTAACACTGTTTTGGGACTGTCATAACAGTCCACAGGCAGTTTATGACAATGTTACATTGACATTTGATGCTACAGCTTGTTTGGCATTGTCATTTGATGCCCAGTTGGTCATGTTTGATGCCTGGATGTTAGGGGAATGTATGCCTATTGTTTGGCAACCATTTGAAGCTTATTTTGATGCTGAAATTCTCAGTTTTGAATAGTAAATCATTGCTGTACACAGTTGGGCTGAAGTCATTTTACTCATGTATGCTTATGCCTATGCTTTTCGGGCTATGTTTCGGGCATATATGGTGATGTATTGACACTTGGGGCTCCACATAGAGCTTGGTTTTGATTCGGGATCGTTGGTTGAGCTTGAGCTCGCTTTGCAAAGCATTTGGATGCTCCGTCTTGGATGTACTTATGGCATGTATGTTGCTTATGTCTGACCGGTCTTGACATGCTTAGCCTATGCCATTACTACATGCTAGTTACATTGTTTGGAGCCTATTGCTACTGGAGCTCGGGCTTGGCTTGACCTTGGATTCCAGGAGCTTACTTGAGCTATTTATTGCCTTGCCAGAGTTGTATCTTGGGATGTACTTGATGTCTTACATGCTTATGGATGCTACATACGGATGCTCTACCGCCTACATGTCTGGAATGTACCATTGATGCTTGATCTTGGACACTTGTCTCACTGGTGCTTGTACATGCTTTGTTTGAGCTTTGTTGCTTTGATATTTACAGCTTTTGTGTCAGTGGGAGCGTCTTTGGATGCTTGACAGCCACCATTGAGCAGGCGGTCTATGCTCTTTGAGCTTTTGAGACTATTTGTGATCTTTTACCCTTTAGGATGATGCATGGTTCATATGTCTTGGTTCCTCTGATGCTTATGAGCTAACTCTTTGCTTTGGGTCCCTCTCTTTGTGAGCTAACACCTACTTGTGTCAAGTCTTGGTAGTGGCAGGAACACTTTGCCCCATTGACTGGGGGGTGTGCCTACTCACTGACAGATGTTTGTATGACATGTTTGGGTGTTGGATTCATGCTTATCGATTGTCGTATGCCTATGTTATGCCTGCATGATGCCAGATTTGGTCTTGGCAGTATCTGATTGACCTGGGATCCGATTTTGGCGCTATTAACTCTCATTTACTGAAATCTGTAATTTATTACAGCAAGCATATATGTATGGACTGACATGGATTTTTCATGCTAACATATTCTGAAATGATGTTCTTTCCCTAGTATTTGGTGGGCAGCATCTTTGGTTACACTTTTATCGCCATTTTCTCTCGATTTTGGTGATTTTTTTGTCATTTTCTGCAGTAAACAGCAAGCAATTTTGAACTGTCTACAGTCTTCCAGCCTACATTATGGCAAGTTCGTCCACTAAACGTGCTATTTTCAACATCACTAAGCTTAATGGTACAAATTACTCTTATTGGAAGAGCCAGATTTGGCAGGTGTTGGTGCAGAAATCACAGATCAAACCTTTGAGGTTGAGCGGGCATCCGCCTGCAACTATGGCAGATGAAGAATGGCTTGAACTTGATGAGTTATGCAAGTCCACTATTGTATTATCTCTCACAAAACAGGTTCATTACAACGTCTTTAAGGAAGAACAGAGTGCATGGTAGTTGTGGGAGAAAATCAAGAATCTCTATGACAAGAAAAGTCCAACGAGTCAGATGTATTGGCTGAAGCAGCTTATGGATCTGGACATGAAGGAGAATGTGACTATGTCTGCTCACTTGAGCCAGTTCCATGCTATACTCAAGAACTTGACTTTGTAGGACATCACTTTTGCAGAGGATGTCATCCTCTTTTCTTGCTTGGTACTCTTAATGAGTCATGGGATGTATTCCGCACTACATTATGTGCCTCTGCTGCTACCTTGAAATTATCTGATGTTGAGAGTGCTCTTTTGCAGGAAGAGGTTAACCGTAAGAATTTGGATGTCTCTCGTGTGTCACATGCTATGATAGTTAGAGGCAGGAATGATGGATATGGAAAGCATGGCAATAGTAGTGGTAGTGGCCATGGACAGGATTCTCAAAAATCTTGGTCCAAGTCTCATGGGAAGTCACGTAGCAAATCCTGTGGCAGGAATGCAGATGTTACTTGTCACCATTGTGGGAAAAAGGGCCATATTAGGCCACAATGCCATGAACTGCACAATGAAAGGCGCAAAGATAAGGGGAAAGACAAAGTGCAAGATAAGTCTTCTGATCACAGCATAGTGCCTGCAAAGTCTAGTGTTAAAATTGAAGAGATCAATGTTATGCAGCCTGAGGATGTTGATGATGATTATATCCTTGTAGCTTCTTCTAGTGCTTCGCAGATGATAGAGATACACTCTATGTATGCACAATGTTGGCTCTTGGACTCAGGTGCGTCCTTTCATGTGACACCTGAGAGCGGTTTCATTCATATCGTACTGTTTTGGGTTCTGTGTGCTTGGGTGATGACACCTCTCTTGATATTGCGGGCATTGGTGATATTAGGCTGCAGTTTTCTTCTGGCAGCAGTTCTGTTATGCAGGATGTACGTCATGTACCTGCTTTGACACACGGTCTCATATCAGCTGGACAGCTTGATGACGCAGGTTATCATGTATCTTTTGGAGACTCTGCATGGAAGATCACTCATGGAAGACTTGTGATTGCGAGAGGTTCCAAGGGCTGGCAGCCTCTATCCCTTGATTGTATCCGCTTCTTCCCTTGATCATGTTCTGTATGTGGGTTCTATCCCACATGTATCTCTTTGGCATGCCCGTTTGGGCCATATGTCTTTGAAGGGAATGAAAATGCTTTCTGGTTTGCAGTACTTACTGCCCCTTGATAATGCATGTTTTGATTCATGTGAGCATTGTCTTTATGGCAGGCAGACTAGGTCTACGCATAAAAAGTCTAGTAGGCCACGCATGAGTGAGCCCTTAGCATTGGTACATTCGAATGTCTATGGGCCCATGCCTTGTCAGTCTATGGGTCGTGCCAAGTATTTTGTTACTTTCATAGATGATTTATCACGAAAAGTTTGGGCTTATCCCGTTAAGCTGAAATCTGATGTCTTGACTATGTTTCAGAGATGGCTTGCATTGGTTGAGAACCAGTCTGGGTATAGGCTAAAATGCCTAAGGACAGATAATGGGGGTGAGTATGTCTCACGTACTTTTGAGCAGTTATGTGATGAGAGGGGTATTAAGCGTCAGTTGACCGCCCCCTACACCCCCCCAAAATGGTTTGGCTGAGTAAATGAATAGAACCATCCAGGAGCATGTACCTAGTATGCTTAGCCACGCAGGCCTACCACCATAGAGCTTTCGGGCTGAGGCAGTTAGTACAGCTGTGCATATCATAAACAGATCGCCTTCTAGTGGTTTGGATTTCCAGGTTGCCAAGGAGGTATGGACTGGAAAACCTCCCTCTTATGCGCATCTCTATGTCTTTGGATGTGAGGCATTTTGCCATGTGCCTAAGGACAAGAGAAGTAAGCTGGATCCTAAGAGTGTCAAATACATTTTCCTTGGTTATGGGGATGCAAGCAAGATGGGTTACTATCTCTGGGATCCGCAGGCGCGGAAAGTCATCCGCAGTCATGATGTAGTCTTCCATGAAGACAAGATGCATAGGCAGCCTAAGAGAGTTGTTGAGATCCATAGGGTCATATTTCAGGAGGAGCCGAGAGCTTCCGCATAGCCAGTTGGACAGCCTACAACTGTTGTAGATGCTCATGGTCAAGGTGTTGGACAAGCACCTGGGCAAGCAGCAGAGCCTTGTCAAGATTGTGGGAGAGAAGGAAGGAGTCTCACTTGTAGCTTTCTTGCTTGCACAATGGGGGAATACACACAAAGGTGGAGGCTGAAAACAGTTTTCCTCTTCTTAGTTATGTAAGCCAAAAGAACTCTAGTACAAGGAAATAGAAGAACCCTATATATAGGTCTCAAACCAAACTCAACTAACTAAGGTGGCATACTAACTGAGCCACGAACTAGAGTAGATAAGGATAGCTATCATGTAGCTATTATTCATGGGCGGTGTACCAACCGCATCTGCCAACTGACAAGTCGGTGACATAAATGCACAACGGTCACCCTAGCATATCACGAGTAGAGCTTGATATCTCAACACTCCCCCTCGAGCTCAATCCCAATTCCTGCACACCAAGCAGGTCTCTGAACTTGCACAGCTTCTCTGCGCCCAATGCCTTCGTAAATATGTCAGCTACCTGATCCTCTGTGCTGACATAAACTAGATCAATAAGACCTAGTAAAACCCTCTCCCGCACATAGTGATAATGCACCTCAATGTGCTTTGTTCTAGCATGATAGACTGGGTTATTTGCCAAGTGTATACTACTCATAATGTCACAATAAATGACAACTGGCCCATCTGTAGGCTGATGCATATCATAAACTAGCTTATGCAACCAAGCTACCTCACATGCAGCCATTGCTGCACCCTTGTACTCAGCCTCTATGCTGGACAAGGCAACTGTAGGCTGTTTCTTGCTGCTCCAAGTGACTGCAGCACTCCCAAAAGAGAACACATATCCACTAGTAGATCGTCTATCAGAAATACTACCAGCCCAATCAGCATCAGTGTATCCATGCAGCTGTATCTGAACCCCAGTCTCATAAAATAGTCCATACTGCAATGTGGACTTCACATACCTCAGTATGTATCTAGCCGCATCCAAATGCGGTTTCCTTGGAGCCTGCATAAACTGACTTACCAATCCAACAGATAGCTCAAATCTGGCCTGGTAATAGTCATATAAATCAAGCTTCCTACTATGCGTCTGTACATAGTAGGGTCTTCCAAAAGCTCACCTACATATGTGCTCAGCTTCACATTCTGCTCCAAAGGAACTGAAATAGGCTTACAGCCTATCATCTCATATTTGGAAAACATGTCCAATCCATACTGCCTCTGCAAGAGCTGTATCCCACTTGGTGATCTAATCACCTCAAAGCCCAAGAAATAACGCAGCTCTCCCAAATCCTTCATCTCAAACTTCTGCTTCAATAGCATTTTCACATGAAGGATATCTTCATCACTGTCACCTGTCATAATCAAATCATCAACATAAATGACAAGTAGCATAATACCTTTCTCTGTTTTTCTCACATAATGTGAGAAATTTTCCTTGGAAATATGAAAGCCAATAGTGACAAGATGTTGTTCTATCTTGTCAGACCATGCTCTAGGTGCTTGCTTCAAGCCATACAAGGCTTTCTTCAACCTGCAAACAAACTCAGGATGAACAACATGCACATAACCTGGTGGCTGCTCCATATATACCTCTTCTTGCAAATCACCATGCAAGAAGGCATTCTTTACATCCATCTGATGTAAAGACCATTCCTTTGATGCAGCCATAGCAATGACTGCTCTTACGGTTGCCATCCTTGCAACCCGACTAAATGTTTCTTCATAATCAATGCCATATGTTTGTGCATACCCCTTGACTACTAATCTTGCCTTGTATCTGTTCTCACAGAACCATCTGCATTGTGCTTCACCTTATAAACCCACTTACAGCCAATTGCATTCTTACCTTTAGGCAAAGGTACCAATTCCCATGTAGCATTTGCTTCCAAGGCATCCATTTCTTCATCCATGGCTTTCTCCCATTTTTCTTTTCCCATGGCTTGCTCAAAAGAAGTGGGTTCTGGTTCCTGTATCACTTTGACTATATATGCATAGTGAATGGCTGTAAATCCATCATATTTCAGCCTATCCACAGGATACCTAGCTCTCGTAGACCTGCGCAAAATAGGTTCACTCCCAAGTGCTCTCAAAACATCCCTGGTCTTCCTTACTCCAGGTGTAACAGTAGAAGGAATACCCAACTCATCATCAATGCTCTGTTCTAAGCCACTGGATTCACCATCCACATAAGAGTGACCTGCATTCACATCAAACATGGGCTGATCAACCTTCTCTTTTCCTTTTCGTGATACATGCATACCACTATCTGCATTGCTTTGAGAAGATTCTCCTTATCTCAATCTGCCTGTCCATGGTGAAGAATGTGAACCACTACTAGAGGACACTCCATGTCCACTAATATTTTGTGACTGCTACTGTGAATTCTGTGCAGCATTACCGTTTTGTGCATCTACATCATCAATCACATTTATTGGTTTATACCAGCTACTCATCTCATCAAAAACAACATCTCTGCTCACTGTAAACTTACGAGTAGAAGGGTTATAGCATATATACCCTTTTTGCTGCAGAGAGTAACCAATAAAGATGCACTTCTCAGCTTTTGGATCCAACTTGGATCTCAACTCATCTGGCACATGTACGTAGGCAATGCAACCAAAAATTTTCAAATGAGAAATATCTGGTTTCCTACCATTATATCTCTCCTCTGGAGTCATCCCATGTATTGCTGCAGTGGGAGTCCTGTTCATTATATAGACTGCTGTAGCAATTGCTTCAGCCCAGTAAAAATCTGGCAAGTCTTTTTCCTTGAGCATGGCACGAGATACCTCTCCAATATGCTTGTTTTTCCTTTCTGCAATTCCATTTTGTTGTGGGGTATGACTGCATGAATATTGCTGCTTTATGCCATGCTCCTGCAGGAACCTTGCAAACTCATTTGAGAGGTACTCTCCCCCTCCATCTGACCTTAGGCATTTTATTTGCAGGCCTATTTCTTTTTCAACCATAGCTTTAAGAGTTTTGAAATGCCCAAAAACTTCACTTTTCTTTTTCATAAAATACACCCAAACTTTTCTGCTATAGTCATCAATAAAAGTGACAAAATAATGACAGCCTCCAAGAGATGCAGCTTTAGTAGTCCACACATCAGAGTGGATTAATTTCAATGGCTTCTTACTCTCTTGAACATGTCTAAGAAATGGTTTCCTTGCCTGTTTTCCAAACTGACGGGCTTCACATATCTTATGCATTTCTGCAACCTTGAATTTAGGCAATCCTGCAACAATGTTTTGGGCCTGCATTGATTTAAGTCGTTGTACATTAACATGACCAATGCATTTATGCCAGATATCAATATCTGCAACTACACCGGTCCCATGTGCAAACATTGCTGCACTCAATTCAGGTATGTCTGCATCCAATGTAAACATTCTGCCCTTCTTCTTTCCTTTTGCTATCAAGTGACCTTTATTTTTCATATCCTCAACAAAGCATCCATGAGGATTAAATCTGACCTGCAAGCCCTGCTCAACCATTTGACCAACAGAAACCAGATTCTTGGTGATATTCGGGACATGAAATACATCGGACAGGTATTTCTTTTTCCCATCCTGCATAGACAAAGGAATTTTTCCAATCTGCACAATAGGATGTGCAATATCATCACCAGTCTCCACAAATCCTGGTTTTTCCATTTTCCTTGCATCCTCCATCCATTCTGCATGACCTGTCATGTGGTTTGATGCACCTGAGTCAACATACCACACATCGTTACTTTCTTCTGCACTTGTCACAGAATTGTTCATGTGCTGCACCATAAACAAATGCTCATTCCTGTCATCACCCTGTCTACTAGAAGATGCATAATTCCCTTGTTGCAGTTTTCCATTCATGATGTCATTCTGCTTTTTATAGCAGTCTTTAGCCATATGACCCATTTTACCACAGTAGTAGCATTCAACATTACTGTTTGCATTTTGGCCTCTTTGCCATCCACCATGACCTCTTTGGCTCCCCCTGCCTCTAGAGTTACCACGTCCTCCTCCATAGGACTGGTTTTCTTGAGTTTGCTGCATATTCTGATTTCTACCACAGCCTCCTCTACCTCTTCCAGCATTTGAGTAGAAGACAGTTTCTTTTGAAGTTCCTCCTGAAGAAGATGCACCACCATTTCTCTGCTCCTCAGAAATTAGAAGAGCAATCAACTCCTCAAAATCAGGAAATCTTTCACGAACTGAAATGGATGTCCGAAACTGTGCATAATCCTTTCCTAGACCATTCAAGGTCACAGAAACTAAATCATCATCTTCCACTGGCGACCCAATGGAAGCAAGTGCATCTGCAATCTTCTTCACCTTCACGTGGTAGTCATCGATGCTCATACTTTCTCTTTGCACATTATGCAACTCTTGCTTGAGCTGCATTTTCTTGGCTTGCATATTTGTGCTATACATTTTTGACAAAGTATCCCATGCCTCCTTTGGCGTACTTGCATCCTGAATATGCACAATCATAGAGTCTGAAATACTGATAGACAGCCAGTACATAACTTTCCTGGCTCTCTCATGCCATGCTTTGAATGCCTGCATTTGCTGTTGATTGGGAACATCAGGAAGAACTGGTTCTTCTTCATTTCCTGCAACAAATTCCCAATATCCTTTTCCCATAAGGAAATCCGTCATTCTAAACTTCCATGCTTGGAAGTTGTTCTTGTCAAGCTTTTCAGTTACAATCTGTGAAAGAGAATCAAACACCATTACAGAATACTGCAAAAAATTCTGTCACTACAGAGAACACAGCTTCAGCCTCACAAGGGCAAATCTGCAAAACTGACGAAAGTGGTATTTAACCACACAGTCACTTCCTAGTGACGATTTTGCATCAACAGGCAACAAGGATGATTCTGTAACCCCCAATGTCTCTGCGCACAGGCATACGATGCAATTTCAACAGTAACTTTTCACCGACGTGTAGAACAGTGGCTACACAGCATAAAACTGGGCCTTTTCCTGAGTGCGTGCAGAAAACTTCCGCCTCCAAAACAGGCCCCAAAATGGCCTCAAATCAAAAAAACAGGGTTGCCGAAGGCTAAAGTCCCTGCCCGCAGCATATACTGCCCTCTTGCTTCACCGCAAAGGGCGTCTCAACTTGAGACAATGCACTCTTGCAATTTCCGGCTGTGCTACCTACAGAGATCTGCTCCCAAAACAAAAAATGAAAGCAACACTGCTCCTCTTACCAGAACACCGCGAGCTTGGCTTGCTTTCTTGAGCTCCTTACCACGAACAAGGCTCTGATACCATGTCAAGATTGTGGGAGAGAAGGAAGGAGTCTCACTTGTAGCTTTCTTGCTTGCACAATGGGGGAATACACACAAAGGTGGAGGCTGAAAACAAGTTTCCTCTTCTTAGTTGTGTAAGCCAAAAGAACTCTAGTACAAGGAAATAGAAGAACCCTATATATGGGTCTCAAACCAAACTCAACTAGCTAAGGTGGCATACTAACTGAGCCACGAACTAGAGTAGATAAGGATAGCTATCATGTAGCTATTATTCATGAGCGGTGTACCAACCGCATCTGACTGACAAGTCGGTAACATAAATGCACAACGGTCACACTGGCATATCACGAGTGGAGCTCGATATCTCAACAAGCCTGCTGTGAGACGATCTACTAGAGGCAGACATCCACCTGATAGATTTCAGGCCTCGATGCATTATGTCTTGGTTACAAATGTAGGAGAGCCTTTCACTTATGATGAGGCTATGTGTAGGGGTGACAATCAGGGCTATGTAGTCTGAGATAGACTCCTTTCATAAGAATGACACTTGGGATTTGGTTTCCTTGCCTATGGCGGGCAAGAAGGCTTTGCTTTGCAAGTGGGTGTACAAGCTGAAAAGTGCCCCTAGACATCCCAAGCCGGCATACAAGGCTAGATTGGTAGCAAAGGATTTTAAGTAGGAGCATGGTGTGGACTTTGATGAGGTCTTTTCTCTTGTGGTTAAGATAACCACCTTGTGCTTAGTCTTGGCTTTGGTTGCTCAGCTTGACTTGGATTTATACCAGATGGATGTCAAGACGGCTTTCTTACATGGGGACCTGCATGATGAGATTTATATGGAGCAGCCTAAGGGCTTTGCAGAACCTGGCAGGGAGCACCTAGTGTGCAAATTGAAGAAAAGTCTTTATGGCTTGAAACAGGCACCTAGGGAGTGGTATCATAAGTTTGATGCCTTTATGCAGTCACAGGGCTATAGCAAGAGTGCTATGGATCCGTGTCTTTACACGAAGAAAGCCCATGATGGTTCTTTATTGATTTTGGTCCTCTATGTGAATGATATGCTAAAGCAGGGAAAGCTCATGATGAGCTAGATGCTCTTAAGGCTCAGCTCAAGAAGAGCTTTGAGATGAAAGATCTGGGACAGGCCGCTCACATACTTGGTATGCACATTAGACGCGATAGGCATCAAGGACTCCTCTAGTTATCACATAGGGAGTACATTCATAAAGTCCTTGAGCGCTTCCGCATGCAGGACGTAAAGCCTATTGGCTGTCCATTGCCTTCTTATGTGAAGGTATCACAGGCTGATTGTCCACAGATAGATGAGCAAAGGGCCAAGATGACCAAGGTTCCCTATGCATCCGCAGTGGGCAGTCTTATGTATGCCATGATAGCCACTCGTCCAGATATTGCCTTTGCAGTTGGTGTTGTGGCACGCTATATGGCTACACCTGGTAAGAAGCATTGGGATGCCGTGAAGGGTATCATGAGGTACCTGAAGGGCACTGCAGATATGTGCATATGCTATGGCAGCCAAGATACAGGAGTCGTGGGGTACACTGACTTTGATTATGCAGGACATGCAGATAGTAGGAAGTCCACTTCCGGCTATGTATTCACATATGCTGGAGGTGTTGTTTCTTGGATATCCAGGGTGCAGAAATGCACGGCCCTTTCTACTACAGAGGCCAAGTATGTTGCAACCACTGAGGCTTGCAAGGAGGCCATTTGGTTGGGTCGTTTGGTTGCTGACCTTGGTATTGATGCTATCCCTTCACTGCATTCGGATTCTATGAGTGCTATTCAGTTAGCCAAGAATCCGCCAGTCTTCCATGTGAAGACAAAACACATTGAGGTGAGGTATCACTTCATATGTGGGGTCGTTGAGGACAAGTCTGTTGATCTTGTCAAGATCTCGACTGACCAGAATCCTGCAGATTTGCTCACGAAAAGTTTCTCTACAGAGCGCTTTGCCTTCCTCAAGAGGTTGATAGGCGTGGGATGAGATGACGTCTTTCCTGATCCTATTGTACATGTGTACATGTACTATCTTTTTCCTTTTCTTTTCACTCCTCACTAGGGCAGATTCGCCTTTAAGTGGGAGGTTGTTGGGGGTAAAGGCGCCTCCGCCTAGCTGCCCATGTATTACTACACTGACAGTCACCGCCACTGCACACTGCAGGTGGCGGGCACCTGCCACCGTCACTTTATTCTTTATTCTTTTAGTGACAGTTTGAATAAAGAAAGGCCCGGTCACACATTGTGACTGTTGGAGTTCCCATTTCTTGTCTCTCTCTTTCTTGCTCTTGCTCTCCTGCCATAGCTCTCGAGTGCAAGCTTCGATCCTTCTCACCTTTCAAGTATGTATAAGGCTTTTCCTATGTCCTTCCTCTCAAAGCTCTTCTTGAGCTAAGTCTTTAAAGTATCTAGCTCAACATGATCACTCCTAGCTCTAGGCATATCATCAACATAAAGCACCAAGATAATAAGGCTACCATCACGGGCCTCCTTCATGTATAAACATGGATCCATATCCTTGTGGAAATACCCCTATAAATGTATAAAAGCATCAAACTTATGGTACCATTCCCTAGGCACCTACTTAAGCCCATAAAGACTCTTCTTCAATTGGTACACTAGGTGTTCTCTGCCTTTCTCCACAAAAGCACTTAGATTGTTGCATATAAATCTCATCATGCAAGTCTCCATGTAAGAAAGTTGTCTTCACATCTATCTAATAAAGATCCAAGTCCAACTGAGTAACCAAGGCCAACACCAAGCATAAGGTAGTCATCTTGACTACATGAGAAAAGACTTCATCAAAATCAACCCCATGCTCTTTCTTAAAACCCTTTGCAACCAATCTAACCTTATATACTAGCTTAGGGTGACCAAGGGTACTCTTTAGTTTGTACATCCACTTGCATAACAATGCACATTTCTCATTAGGCAAGGAAACTAAGCCCCTTGTACAGTTCTTCTACAATAATGAATCAAACTCACACTTCATATCCCTCTCCCAAGAATGAGTATCACCTCTACACATAGTCCCCTCATAAATAAGTGGCTCAACAAAGTCTGTCACCATGACATAATCCATAAAGGGGTTACATTGATCAAGAGGACGTCAAGCTTTAACAGAGCATCTCAAAGTTGGCTATGGTGCCTATGTGATAAGTCCTTCATGGGTCACTATATCATCAAAAACTATAGTGGACTCTCTCATTGTGACTCGCTATATGATAATAGGAAGCTCCTCCTGAAAGACCACCTTGTGTACCTCAACTACCTGCTCAGGATGCTTATCATCCTCTCTTCATGAAACACAACATCATGGCTATGGATAACCTTCCAAGCATGCGGATCCCAAAGGTGATAGCCCATCTCAGCTACATCACCATATCTAAGAAAGATGCATTTAATAGACTTTAGATCCAGCTTGTTGCATTTATCCTTGGGAACATGGCAAAAAGCCTCACATCCACAGACCCTCAAATAAGCATATGACAAAGGGCCATACCTCCTCTGCAACCTGATAACCAAGAGTAGTACATAGGAATCTATTAATGTGATGCATAGCAGTAGTAACTACCTAAGTCCAAAAGTACTCCAGTAAGCCTTCCTAACTGAGTATACTACAGACTCTTTCTTGAATAGACTTGTTCATATGCTCTACAATACCATCCTAGGGTGGAATATATGGGGCAGTCAACTGATGGTTAATACCCCGTTCATCTTAAAACTACTCAAATGGCTTTGAGACATATTCAATCCCATTGTTAGACCTTAGGTATTTTAGCCCATACCTAGGCTAGTTCTCAACAAGAGCAATAAAGCATTGAAATGTAGCCATAACATCTAATTTCCATTTAATAGGATAAGCTTAGATCTTATGTGAATAATCATTAATAAATATCACAAAGTATTTCGAGACATCTAATGAGATTGACATGGCATTTGACCATATACATCAAAATGCACAAGAGCCAAGGCTCATCCATGCATATTGAGCTAGGCTTTTCATGAGTGTTACGTGTCTACCTGCCATAAAGACAGTGATTACATGAATCAAAATATGAGTAATCAAGAGGCAAAAATACTACAAACAAGTTGAAAATTTTATTCCTTTCAAAGATATATAGCTAAGGCAACGATGCCATAAAGATACATGTGGTAAATCAATCCAGCTAATACATAGTCAACAAACCTACATATGAACAAAGGATAGAGGTAGCCAGTCTTGGCACACCTTGAGAAAAAACAAGGCAACCACAAGTAATCTTACATGGAAAATCACCAAAAGAGACATAATATCTTACATCATCCAACTATCCAACAGAGAGTAGACTTTTGGTCAAAGCTAGAACATAACATACATTATATAAAACAAAAGAGCTGCCTAAAGTAAACTATAGTCTAACATCCCCAATACCAATAATATCCAATGTAGTATCATTTTTCAGTCTTATATAATGTGTAATGTTGCAATAGGTATAAAACCAACCCAATGTAGGGTAACATGGAAAAAAGTCCTAAATCACAAGTAGCCAACATTGAGAGTAAGTAGATGAAGTATTGGTCAACTGAGTAGCATCAAGAGATGATGCAGCTAAGATATAGTCAAAATCAAACTTAGGCTACACTACATTTATCTCTTCAATCTTCACACTGGACTTACTAGGGACAATACTACAATTATCAGACTTTGCATTTTCCTACGCTTTTTCCTTGCCTTTCTCATTGTGCCTATAATTGCACATTTTATGGTGCTATGGCTTAATATGATGTTGCTACCCATAATAATGACATGTCAAAGAGGACTTATGCCTACAAAACTTACTAGGAGATTGCCCATAAGACTAAAACTTTCCCCTATTGGGCCGTGAGTCTCTACCATGGTTATTATTACCATTACCACTATTTTTTCTCTAACAGTTAATGCATGAGAAGTGTGGGCTACATCAATGTTCTTCTTGTTAATCTCTTTTGTCAATAGAGAACCCTCTATATCATTCCATTTAAAGCCACCCTTAGGAGAATGGGCACTCATAATAGTACGAAAGGTATCCCATGACTCAGGTGGTGTAACAAGTAAGAACAATGCCCTCCAATACAAGCTAGCTAAAAATGAAATAAAACTCATTCAAATGAGTAGACATTAATGTACCCTCTTTCATGCAAAGGTCCTCAAGTTTCTTCAACTAGTATAACTAAGATACAAGACTTTGTTTGTCATGAAAATCACAAATCCTTTTCCATAATGTATAAGCACCATCCTCTATCCCAATGAGTCCCAAAATTGATCCAAAAGGGTAGGCAAAAGGGTAGAACAAAAGAGGGGATATCTATCCACAAACTCCACTTATTTAATAAAGGATCAAAACAAACTATCTTCTCTCTAAAAGAATATTGAAAAACTATAATTACAACAATTTTGGAATAAAAAGATAACAATATATTTCAATCAAACTATGGGAAAATAACCAAGAAAGCAAGCTCCCATTGATAGGGATATCTAGGTAGCAATTGGGATACAAAGAATGTAACTAGTAGTAACTAAGCATAGACCACCGATACCAAAGACAGTCACAAATTCAAAATATTAGTAAATCATACATCCCATAAGTATATACATCATCAAGATAAAGGGCTCAAGTAGCATATTCATAAGACTTTGAAAGGTGGTTGTCGTATCCGTTAATCCAAATGGCATCACAAGGAAATGATAAAGCTGTCTATCAATTCTAAAAATTTTCTTTAGCTTATCACCCTCTCTCATCTTGATTTGATCCAACCTCAAGTCTATCTTTGTAAAGAACTTAGCCCCCTTAAGCTCATCCAGGAGATCATCAATCCATGGGATAGGGTACTTGTTCTTGATGGTAATCTTATTCAAATCTATGTATTCAATACACACAAGGAAGATACCATCTTTCTTCTTAACTAGTAGTACTAGAGAAGCATATGGAGAAGAACTAGGTTCTATGAATCCCACCTCTAATAGGTCCTTGATTTTCATAGTCATTTTTCCCCTTTCACACTGTGAAAGCCTATAAGGGGGCTTTGTTGACAACCTCTGAGTTGGACTCTAGATCCATACAACTGCTAGTTTTGGAGGAAGAGTAGTGGGCACCTAAAACAAATCCTTGTACTCCCTAATAGAGATTTTAAGGATGCATTCCTTGTTTGCTAAATTCTTAGGTTGATTTGTGGTTTCCTTATTAAGATGCAAAACAAAGATCTGATATCACTTCTTGAACTCTTTCTTGAGTTGCTTAGTAGTGATAAGCTAAAAATTTGATTTATATTGAACCCCCTCTAAATATCCTAGCTATCCATCACTCACAAATTCCATATATAGTTAAGAGAGGTCTAGTATGATTTTAGCCAATTGCCAATCACATCCTAGAAGAAGGTCAATAGGACCCATTTCTGGTGCAATCAAATCTACCTACACTTAATAATTTTCAACACGACTTAGGTGAACCTATGATTATATTTGAGTATTGATTTTCTTATCCCCATTTTCTAGTTGTACTTTAATTAGATGTTGCAATTAAGAGGGTAGACATGTCAATTGATCCATGACCAATTTATTATGATTATGAGTATTGCTACCATCCACTAGAATGAAAACATTTTTCTCTTAGATGCTCCCTTATATTCTAAGCATGCTTGGGTTTCTAGAACCAATCCAAGCATCCATTCAGATGGAGTAGGTGAAGCAACAATATGAGAGGGGTCAAATCCAGTAGGATCAAATGGTACATGCCCACCTAGGTCAAAGGAAAAACCATCGAATAGATTATAAAACTGCTCTTAGGTACCCTCCCTCATCATAATCCTCAATTTCAGCATGGCTCATAATATTTGGAGCCTCATCTTCATCTTTAAAATCATAAATTACAAACATATTGTTAACTTTAACCTTTTTGTACCACATTTTGAAGCATGATCTATCATATATTTCTCTCCATAGTTGAAACACAAGCCTTTTTCCTTCCTTTCCTTGAATAGGTCCATAAGCTTTTGAGTGCCTTGAGAGCTTGATCCTTTAGGCTTGTTGTCCACATGCTTATTCTTTGTTTTAAAATTGCTATATTTTGAATTATTTTGAGGCCTTGAAGCATTGAATGGTAGATAAACACGTACTCTAGAGTTCCCAATAGGTGCATGATTGCTACCATTAGTATTGCCAACTTGGCTGTACTTTAAAATAGTCATGGGCTATTCATAAGTCAATTGAAATGTAGGTTCTCTTTTACACTTTCTTTCATACCTTTTTGTAAGTTCAATGGCCTTGAAAATGGTAATTGTGATTTGTGCCATAACATCATCCACCAACAATGAAGACTCTAGGCCATACATGTACCTATGGAGCTTGGCATTATCGCTTATGCTTTCCACATACATACTAAGATTAAGGAATTGGTTTATATATTCTCTTATGGTAAGGCCTCTTTAGTCCATACCACCTCCTAGAGCTAACTTCTCTTTCTCAAGTGGAGATACAAAGACTTCAGCCAACCAAAGTGTCTTTCGGAAAGGATAGGTAGTCCAGTAAGGTCCTCTACCAAGGACGCACACAACTAGGCCGTTTTCCAAGACGCCTTGATTTATTGATCGAGTTCTTTGGTCAGAGACAGTATGAATCTTCATCTTTAGTTGAGAGATTCCTAAACTCAAAATATGGCTCCAAAACAAATTCCTAAGATTCCACTACTTGATCCTCTTTCTTAATGTACCGCCACCAAGCGTGGGGTCAACCCTTTCCAAATGCAATGTTGCAAAGTGAATTTTTTTATCATCACTCCTAGGGAATATATCAAAGTATAACTCCAACTTTGCAATCCATTCCTATAGGTCAAAAGGTAAAGATGGCTGTCTATTATACTTTTCCAACACAATTTTGTCTCTTCACTCTTGTTCATGGAAAGTTTGTTATCCCATAATAGGCTGATCATGATTTGTATCTATTGGGCCTTCAAAATTAGATTATATGCTTCCACAAGATGGCTAAGAGTTTTGTTTATATCTTCCCATAGGCATTGGACCTCTTGGCAATTGGGAATTCAGCCCATGTGCTTGTGAATTTCCTCCATTGATACTACCCATATAGTCATCTATTATTTTTGTGAAGTCTCTCCCACTTCAAATTGGCTATTGGATCTACCTTTACATCCAATAATTCGTGAACTTGGAAATTAGAATTAGTTTGTTGAAATGGAATTGTAGGATAATTGTTTGGTTGAATTTTATCTCTATTATCCTTATCTCCCATTTGCATTTACATGCATTGAGTAGATTGTGCCATAATTTGGGTATTGAACTCCACAAGCTTATTAATTGAAGCCTTCATTTGAGTTGCTGATCCCATGAGTTTATTAATGGAAGAGTTCGTTTGGCTCCTGCCAGACATAACTATCTGTTCCACTCTTGAAAGCAATTCTACATGTCTATGAGCATGCTATCTCCCACTTGATATTTTTGGGGAACTCCTCAATAAAAGATAAATCTACCATCTTTTACAACTCTCTATGCTTCTAATTATTTAGTCTTCTCCCAAACAATTTGACACCAAGATTCAAGTCTTTGTTGCCTTTACAAATAGAAGGAGCTATTCATCACATAAAGCCTACATTAAAATAGCATTGTGCTTTCACCATTGGCAAATGAATCTTTTGAAGAAAGTGACATTAACTATGAATTTCTTCAATTATTTTGGAGTTCTTGGAATTTTATGCATGAATCATGTGGCCATCCATAAACCTTACTTACTTTTAGATTACAATACAGTGAATGTAAGTAGGTGAGTTTACTACACCCTTTGAATCTCTAGCTTTCTTTATTCATGAGAGAGAGAGAGAGAGAGAGAATGTGTGTGTGTGTGTGTGTGTGTGTGTGTGTGTGTGTGTGTGTGTGTGTGTGTGTGTGTGTGTGTGTGTGTGTGTGTGTGTGTGTGTGTGTGTGTGTGTGTGTGTGTGTGTGTGTGTGTGTGTGTGTGTGTGTGTGTGTGTGTGTGTGTGTGTGTGTGTGTGTGTGTGTGTGTGTGTGTGTGTGTGTGTGTGTGTGTGTGTGTGTGTGTGTGTGTGTGTGTGTGTGTGTGTGTGTGTGTGTGTGTGTGTGTGTGTGTGTGTGTGTGTGTGCGCGCGCTTAGATGGTTTGGAGCAAGTATACAAGCCAACATAGTGAGACAGAGATGGTTGAGGCATAGGTATATCGATACATGTATATATACATGCAATATATATACACATGTGCATGTACATATACACACATGCATACACAACATGCACACATATAAGATGAAGAAATGCGAGAGACTTGAGGAAGAAAATGAAAGGGGAGAAAATAAAAATGATGAGAGCCATACAAAGGACGCACATTTATGAGACCATATAAATACGTGCATATATTAAACACACACACACACACAGCATAGAGAAGAACAACAAGAAGAGAAAAAAAGGAAAGAATGTGTGTTTGTATGTGATACACACACATACATATGTATGAATGTGTGTGTTGCCACACATATGCACATATGTCTACACAACATCTGCATACAAATATACCTATGTACTATATGTAATCTATTGTAATAATGAAGAAATAGACAATTATTTTAGTGTGAGAAAATACTCAAGCTACAATGGCACAACTATAAGATGTAAGAGAATTGATTTTTCATTATTCATGTAAGGAGTACAAATCATATTCATCTCCAAACTTCTTGTCCCAAGCTTCTATGGCTTCCTCTATTTTCTCTCTCTATCTATTTCTAGTATTTCTCTCTCCTTGACTAGTCATTTGCTCTCCTCTAGAGTCTTTTTCTTTCCTCTCTGTTTCTTTCTTTACAAGTGGTATTAAAGCTTTGGCTCTTATCCATTCGATTTCTTCATTTTCCATATTCATTTTCCCTATTTTCACTTCAGCAAATCCAACATAGAGATACATGAGACACATGGTAGATAGTTGCAGGCTATCTACATAAAGGAGAGACTATCTTGGAGCTTTGACAAGAGTCTTGCAGTAAGTTTGGTAACATCACGGCTAAAATGATAGGTCTTTGAAAGAACCTCTTCTTCCTCTTTCTCTTCAAGCTTCCATGGAACCTTTAGCTACACAGATCTGCTCATATCTTCTGTATATCTCTTCATCACTTTTGAGGCTTGTAGAGAGGCATTTTACACATCGTTTAGAGATTGTGGAGCACCATTTGTCATATGGATGATGCCACATGGCTTGGAGGGTATCCAACGTAGTTTGTGCTAATTTTTAGCCTCCTTTCCCTCTTTCTAGCAAATGGATTTTTTGATTTGAAGCTTCTACTCATTAAAGGAGTCATCTATAGCAACTACTTGACTTATTTGCTTTGCCTTGAAGCATATTTCTCATTCTCTCACTCTCTTGAAACCCTAACAACAATGCAGACTAGGGGCAACCATTAAAGCTTCAATAAAGCTTCTCAGATTTAGAGGGCTTTTGCTTCTTTTCATCCTTGGAACTCATCTACAACAAGGATCTTTCAAGATTTATCCAAGATTAGAAGCACTGAATTTCTCTTGACTCTGTCAAGCTTCCAAGGGACGAAATTAGGGATTCTTCATCAAGCATGTAGATTCTTCATTATTGAGCATCAAAGAGAGCTAAAGGCATTCAATACTTGAAGTTTCAAGTGATATTTTCTTGTTATTGATTAACATTGAGGCATTATGGAGCTATAGAAGACATTGTGGAGCTATTAAGTGCAACTTTTGAGCATTATTTTGGGGTTTTTGGTTATGATGGAGTAATGTTTACTCATTGATTGTGGGAGAGCTATTGGAGCCACTATTAAAGAGTCTACATCAGCCAATGTATCCAATTGCATTGATTATTCAAGGCATTCAACATCAAGCCTATTGTAAGGTATTTTCTTATTAGTTTATAGTCTCTCTTCTTCAATCATACTTCTAAGCTTTAATCCAATTACTCAATAATTAAGTCATTGTAAATTTGAAGCCATGATCTTGCTCTGATGCTTTCTTCTTTCAAATCAGTATTATCTTCAATCTCTGCAATTAGCTTAGGTATTGCTCATAGATGCTCAATGGAGTTGAAATTTCATTCTAACTCTCAACCTTGGTTAGTTGGTGTTTGTTTTGATAATTGAAAATAAAGCCATTGTAAAGGTAAGTGGTAGCAATGAGTCACTACCTAATTATGGTAAATCCCTATTCTCCACTTCATTTTTATATTTTAGTCTAAGCTCCATTACATCTCATTGAAAGCTCAAAGCTTTGGTTTAAGTCTATGCATTTCATGTTGATTAGCATAGAATGCTATTGTCATGTGGATTATTCCCATCAAGAAAAAATGTGGATGTTGGGGAAGATAGTGGAACAACAGAGAGGTGACCCTCTCTTACTATCAAAGATCACAAAGGGGCATGACAACTCAACCTGAGAGAACTTTGTCTACCTCTTAATGATTTGGAGCCCATGTAGGGAGCCCATCTTACCATTTTATCCCTCACATAAGTACCATGCATGGAGGAATAAATATTCAAGTGATAGGTGTAGAGATGGAGCTCAAGCTCAACTACCAAGATCCACGAACCGCTTATTGTTTCAAGTGTTTCAAGTCGAGCACTAATGGCTACCTCTCACATAGCCGACATGCTATCTCTCTCAATGAGTGTAGTGAGCTTACCTCCATGCCCAATCAAGTTGCCTCCTCTCCTGCGAGCACTCCGATAGCTCCACAATCCAAGTGCAAGCTTCAAGCAAGCTCGATCCTCAAGCTCCATGCTCCAAGATCCATTGCCACGAGCAAGACAAGACAAGACAAGAGAGGTGAAGAAGAGAGGAGAAGATGGAGAGCTTCTCCACCACGGTTCCTCACCCTCGCACACTCACTCCCTCACACTCTCACACTCCTCTCAAGCACAAGCTCAAGCAAGTAAGAACAAGAAGAAGTAGAAGAAGAGGAGAGCTACCTTTGGCCACATACAATAATGAGCTTCCTCATTCACTTTTTGCCTTTTATACAAAATCCTAACCCTAATTCCCTTTGGGCGGTCATCCCCTTTTTGGTCGGCTTGGCCCATTCCTCTAGCCCTTCTCCTCCTCTTTCCCTATTGGCATGGCATCAACCCGTGCCTCTAACCATTTACAATTTTCACGAGTGAGAGCCCGGCACTCTTTTACAAAATAAATCATGGTGCGCCTTGTGCTCTTTTACAAAAGTATTAACCTGCGCTTTTTCTTGTGCGCCTCTCTCCTTGATTTAGGATTTTTTACACTTCTTGTGTTTCCAGATTTTTCTTGGCACACTTGCGTCTTCCGTTTCACTTTTGCCTTGGCCTTGTCTTTTGCTTTAAATTTTCCTAATTTTCCACCTTGTTCATCTGAGGGTTAACAATAGGTTTAAGCCTCTTGAAGATCAAAATAGAGTAAAATATGGCACTTTATAGGACATTACATGGTTTACATAGGTCATTACAAGTACAACCTTTATAATTAAAGGTGAAGTATATATAGTACAAGTTGCCCCTCGGTCCTATTCAGCTCCTCACAAGATTTAATAGCCTAAAAGAGCACTTATTGAGATCAAACAATTGAAAATAGAGCACTTTTAGGTCAAAATAGTGTGCATGATTGGATAGTTTAGGTTCAAAGATTGGATTATAGGATTTTATTTTTTGAATTTATTATAACATCAAATTTCTCATCTCAAAGATGAGATCATAGCTTTGATTTGAACCAAAAATCTTGGGAATCAGAGTTTCATAGCTAAAGTTATAAACTAATTTACTGACAAGGGGTCTTGCAAGACTACACTAGTATGACATGTCACAAATATAAAAATAAGGCCTAGGAGGATTATGCATAGTAAATTAAGGATCATATATTGGATAATACATCCCAAAGGAACCCTTGAAGAGGTCAAATACAAGGAGAGCTTAGCACTCTCAAACATACTTTGTGTGAACATGAAACATGCATGCTCATAGACTTGTAGAATTGCTTTCAAGAGTGGAACAGATGGTTATATCCAACAAGAGCCAAGCAAAGTCTTCCATTAATAAAATTGTGGGATCAACATGAGAGAGAGAGAAGAAAACAATGAGGAGAGTATGCATACATATGAGACCACATAAATGGACACACATGTATAAAACACATATACATCTAAACATGTATATGAGAGGAAAAAAGAGCAAAGGAGAGAGAATGAATACACATTGATAAAGTACACACGTAAAAATATGCACACATACACATTCGCACACAAATATATACATGTATATATACATGCAACACACACACACACACACACACACACATTTACAAACATGGGCACACACTATAAGAAAATAAAACCATATCAATGGTCATTTTCAATGCGAATGGACATAGTTGCTAACATCATCATTATTTGCATCACTATAGGTGTTGCTATATATAGAGATTCTTTTGGCGATGAATATAGCGACAATTTTAGTGATGTGTATTAGAACACATATAGTGACAACATATTGAGAAAAAAAAGTGGCAAAAACTTCAGTGTGACATTTTCATGATGAAATGAGCAAAAGAGAATGCTAGAGAGAGAGAGAGAGAGAGAGAGAGAGAGAGGGGGGGGGAGGGAGAGAGAGAAATATAGAGAAGGAAGGAAAAATGTGAAAGAAAGGGAGGGATGGAGATAAAGAGGAGGGTGGGATATATATATATATATATATATATATATATATATATATATATATATATATGAAGGGAAGGAAGGAGAGAAAAATAGAGGGATGGAAAGAGAGAGAGAGAGAGAGAAAAGAAAGAAAGAAAGAAAGTTATATTAACGTCTTCTAAAGACCAAAACTGGCCTATGAGACAAACTGTGATACAACTGATGAGAGAGAGAGAGAGAGAGAGAGAGAGAGAGAGTGGGGGGGAGAGAGAAATATAGAGAGGGAAGGAAAAATGTGAAAGAAAGGGAGGGATAGAGATAAAGAGGAGGGTGGGATATATATATATATATATATATATATATATGAAGGGAAGGAAGGAGAGAAAAATAGAGGGAGAGAGAGAGAGAGAGAGAGAGAGAGAGAGAGAGAGAGAGAGAGAGAGAGAGAGAGAGAGAGAGAGAGAGAGAGAGAGAGAGAGAGAGAGAGAGAGGAAGGAAGAAGAAGAAGAAGAAGAAGAAGAAGAAGAAGAAGAAGAAGAAGAAGAAGAAAGAGAAAGGGAGAAAGGGGACACAGATAAAGACGAGGGAAGGAGATGGAGAAATAGGGAGGGAGGAATAAAAGAAAAACTGCAAGTTTCTTCTTCAAAATTGAAATATCAATAGAAGAAGATAGAAGAGTAGCAAAAGAAGGTGCAATCTATTGAGAGGAAGCTAGTGATGATGAGAGAAAGGTGACCTTTTTCTAGGAAGACATTATGATACATTTCTATAAATGGAGAGTGTCAAGTTATCCCTTCTTTAAAATGTCTTGCATTTGGGCTACTTTGGAGCAAATAGAGAATCTGATAATTTTAGGGTAGGCATACACTCAAGCATATTCTTGTAATTCAAAGAGTTTCTACCACTCAAACTGATTTCTATAGTTCAAGTAGACTCCTAAAACTCAAGTAGTTTCATGCAATTCGAGCAAATTCATGTAATTCAAATGTCCAAGAGATGGTGGAAAAGAATACAAAGAAGACTCATTAGAAAAGTGCTACCAAAACAAAGAAGGAGATTAGAAGTAACTTTAAGAAAATGCAATAATAAGGCATGGATTGCTAAGAAATATTTCCCAAGCTAAGATGAGGAATAGGAAGATGTAGAAGAAGATAAGATAAAGAATAAGGAGACGAAAGGATTTTTCTTTACTAAAATTAACCTTAAGGGAATAATCTAAAGTGCAAAAGTATCAAGGATTTGTAAAGATTATAGGAATAACTTGAATTGCAGCAGTTTCAAGTATAACCTGAAGTGCAAAAGTATTAGGAGCTATAGATAGGGTAGGAGTAACCTAAGTTGTCAAATATTTATTAGAGACAGCTTGATAAGATAAAGAAATATGATCAATATAGGAGTTTTAAGGCAATACCCACAAAAGAGTCTTTTAGGCAACCTGAACTATAGAAATTGTAGGAATAACATGAATATTATAGATTGAACACTTGATACTTCATCATTACAAAAGTTAGGAGGTTGGTTGAAAGAAAAGTAGGTCATTTGCAAATTGCAGACATGTTTCATAATGGGTAAATCTAAGAAGAAGCAAAAGAGATGCAAAGTCTACTTTGAGCATGGATACACCTCAAGATGGTGTCCATATATTTACAAGTCTTGTAAAAGAGAGAAATCCTGCAATTATTTCTACATGGTTGATTTATGTATACAGTTCAATGGTATCCACAAGAAGCTTTCTTTAGCAACAAAGAAAGGTGCAAGTTCAAGGATGGAGAAAGCATGGGAAAAGTTGAGTTCTTTTGAGAACAGACTTGATGATGCTTATGAGTGGCATGATGACCATGAAGGCCATAAAGTTAAATCTTGCTCTAGTTTGAAGCATGTTCATAGATTTCTTAGAGAAATTGAGAAGATCAATGAGAAATATGAAGATGTTTTGGTTTGTAATTTGGATTCAAGTTCAAGTGATGATGATGATTGCTACCCTTTACCTGTGGTTTTGCCAAAGATTGAGGGTGAGGGAGTGAGAGAGGACAAGATCCAAAGTAGCCAAGGATCCTTGAGGGCCCCAAACCCAACAAAGGAGCTTACCAACAGGAGAGTAGAGCATCATATACCTTGCATGGATAGCTTGAAGGTATTTTCCATATATTGGTCTCTTGCAAACTATCATAATCAATCTCCAATCATTTTTCTAAAGAAGGAAGAAGTAATCGAGTTATCATCAAGAAGGTTGATCAGTTTGGTGATTAAGAAGATCAATTTTGCGTTCAAGAAGATGATGTTGTCATGGATGAAAAGCATGAGGATTATGGTTTTCTCAATGAAGATGCTATTATGGATGTTTTTCTTGATTCTCTTATTGCCTTTGAGAAGGATAATGCAACAAGGAAATTAGATTTTGGTGAAGAGGCTTTGCAACTACTTGAAATGTCATTACTTGTAGTGAAAAATGCATCATTTTTAGATATATATTTTTAGGGTACCTATATTTCTAGCATGCTAAATATTATTTCAAGACATTACACTATTCAACCTAAAGAAATTCAACAAGTTTATACTAGTGTAAGCTTTTCTGATATTTACATTTATGAGTAGTTTTCAAGATAGAAAATGATTAGTTTTCAGCAATGTACAAGTTTACAACAACAAGTTGAATGTCAAGCATTATAGAAATCACTTAGTTTGTGTGGTTTTCTTAAAGATTTGCAAGGGATATACTCTATGGATTGATCTTCAATTGAGATGGTTCAATGGCTTTCTTCTGAGTTGGAAAAGGAATGGAATGCATCAAAAAGTGCAACAATTCAAGCTTTGTCTGTTATTAATCAAGTTCAAGAAGAGAAAGCTTTGCTTCAACAAGAGGTTTTTCATGTCAAGAATGCAATGAATTGCAAGTTTCTCATTGTTTTTGAGGTAATTAATGCTCTTGAGGAAGTTGAGAAGGATAATGAATTACAAATTTGCAAACTCAATGAGTATTTTCTCATATTCCAAGTCAAGATGTTATTCTTGAGGATCTGTGTGCACAAATAATTAGTTTGGGATGATGTAGAGGGTGATGAGAAGGAGCTATTTCTTCAAGAAAATCCTTCAATGGTTATAGTGTTTAAAATAGATGTTCATAGCAAGGGTATCATGAGCAGCCCAAAAGTGCAAGAAATGGAGTTTTTTTATAGCAAACTAGTCAACTTATAGATCAAAACAAGTCAGGACATCATCTGGAAGATCCTTTTGCAATTCAAGAGTAGTTTGAATTTTAGGATAGGTCAAGAAGTGAGCAGTTTACCTTCATCCATTAGTTGACAAGAGCTCAAGATTTTGTGGGAGGAGGGGATGCCTTGACTGCAACTTCATGCCAAGGGATGGAAGTCTTTAGGAAGGAATGGGAGTTCCGAGGGGATATAGTCTGAATGTAACCATGTGCTTTCTTTGTTGTTGTATCTAGCAATTATATGCAACAACTAACCTAGCTATTTTAATATATAGTATAAAATCTACAACATAGCATGGTCACATGGGCAACACTTTTGAGTTGAGCACATTGACAAAATGCACTCCACTTCATTAGATTAATGTAGCTTCTCCATGACCATATTTGATGTACAGTGGTTTAAAGTGGTATTGAAAGAAGCAGGGGAAACCATTCGATGAGGACTGTCTAGATCCTTGGAGGTAGATTTTAAGAAAAGATAGAATAATTTGTGCCAACACGTTTGTCTTGTTGGGTCACTATGAACAAGTGCATGATCTTTTATGTTAATTTTTCCATAACACGAAACAATCACAAGTACTTTTTTGTTATTTGTGATAGGCTCTTATTTGATAATAAACAATCTTCTACCCAAACTCATGAAACCTCATTGGTGGTATTGTTGAGAGTGGAAAAAGACTGAATTTTTTATTATTTTTGTTGTTTTTGAGGTCTGAATGATTGATTTTTTATGGATTTAGAGTGATGTACGGTTAATAATGGAAGTGTTTGAGGTCTGAATGATTGATTTTTTATGGATTTAGAGTGATGTATGGTTAATAATGGAAGTGTTTGAGAGTTTTTTGGATGATATTGATTATGTTTTGGAAGGTCATGATGATTTTTAGTAAAAATATGAAGCTCTGTGAAGTTCTGATAGGTTCTGTTGAGGTTCTGATTGGTTCTAATACCTTCTGTTTAGCCTCTTTTTTGTTCTGATTTTCTTCTATATGAAGCATGGATTGATGATTGATGAAGGTTGAAATATTTTGGAAGCTTATTGAATAGTTTTTGATCGTTTGGAATGGTTTTAGTATGAGTTATGAGGATTTTATGTTCTCTGGTGACCTTCTGTAACCCTCCGTAAACCTTCTGTAGAGCCTATGTATCTGCTCTGTCTTTGTTCTATATCTGCTCTGTTCCTGTTATGTTCTGTTCTGTTCTGTAGATCTTCTGTAAGTGTTCCGTAGAATGCATGTGTAACCTTGAAAAAGTTTTCTAACTTTTGGAAATGATGAATCTAAGTTCAAAAGAGATAAAACAAATGGAAGAAGCAGTTGCTAAAGACTGAAGAGAAGATTGGAGTGACAATGACAGTAGTGAGCTATGAAGAGACACTGTAGTGGCTCAGGTGCCTCTTCGCATCAAACATACCTCTTGAGAGGTGTATCCACGACCTAAGAAGGATTATTGAGAGTCATTATAGAGTATTATAGTGAGGAGATGATGTACTATAGAGAGAGAGAGAGAGAGAGAGAGCCAGATAGCCAATTCTACCAAAATAGTGTATCTGTATATGAGAGATTGAGAGAGAAAACTATGAAGACATTGAAGATTCATACTATGTGATTTATTTCCATTTAAAAATGGTGTATTCTTTTATGTTCATTGTTCTATTGATGGATTCTATGAAGATGTTGAAGATTATGGTTGATTCTATCAAATCCGTGGGAGATATCTACTATGATGTTGCGTGAAGAATTATTGTTTTCTTTGTTTTGGTCATCAAAAGAATGAAATAAAAGCTTGTTGATGTTACAAGATAGATTTTCTTGCAGTAGAATCCCTTTTTCCTGGGTGTTCCTCTTGGGGCTCCATGTTTTTGGTGCGCAGCCGGGGAAACTTGCCATCAACAAGCATCAGAAGGGGCTGAAAATGAAGGAAGTGGCATTGTCAAGAAGAGAAGAATTCAATGGATGCTTGTAAAGTTCCTTCTTCCACTAAAGAGTTGGAGATTTCTTATTGCCAAAGCCACTTTCCACAAGTTCATCCCACAATGGCGGAAACATATTACCATCATGATGCATGCTCTATGTAGTGGACTATTTCCTCTTCCTGTTGAAGTAGCAGAAACTTGCATCTTGGTGAAAATTTGTTTGGGAACAAACTGAAGAGTAGAAGCAGAGAGAATGACTATCCATGGAAGATTTTGTATTCATTGAGAAGTTTCCAAACACCATCAAGTGGGAGATCGTGAAGAAGCTTCAGGAGTCGTGGTCTATGGAGGTTCGTGAAAACAAGAAGGAAAAGAGTTGGAGTTTGTTCGTGGATGCTCAACAGTAGGATACATGGGATGCTTGGTGCACTGAGAATCTTCTGTTTGTCCAATTAGCAACCCACTGGAAGTTGGTAGACAGAGTGTTTTTCACAACATACACTGTTGAAACCCTCAGAAGCTGGCATTATTATAATGGCACAACAACTATCCTAAGAAGAATGAGCTTTGATACTTTCAGAACGGAATATCTCCCCCTCTGTAGTGGTTTGAAAGCCGAATTCCGAGATGTTGAAAAGAAGGAAGTAGAGAGGATGTTGGCCAGAGAATCCCCCAGAGACTGAATCCTTCTCTGATTCCATTCTGTTGAGTACTGAACAACTAGTTGGAGCCAAGCCCCTGATGAATGATGCAATCAAGAGGCAAGCGTTAAAATGAGTCCAGAGGTATGTGAGAAGAGAGAAGGCAAGAATCAAAGCTGAGAATGAGCTCATAGCAGAAGCCTCCTTTCACACCCTAAAAACACTCTTTACAGAAGTCCCCATGACAACTCAAGGTCCCCTTCCTAGTCAAATTCGTCCTGGAAATATTGATGACAAGCCACCAAATGTAGTCCCATTGCCAGCTTTTAAGGGAGAGTACAATGAAGACCCTGATCTTCATATAGCAGAATTTATGGTAGCATGTGTGGCTAACAATGCCAGAACCCCTAAGTATTGGTTAGTAATATTCCCCGCCACTTTCAAGGACACGACATTTCAGTGGTATGAGAGACAAGCAGCAAGAACTTTTGGCACATGGGATGACCTGAAGTTGGCTTTCCTTACTAAATTCAGGCGTGAAGGTTTTGAAGAGTGGATGCGCGAGGAGTTCATGAACCTATGTCGGTCCTCTAGAGAAAGAGTAGAAGCTTATGTCTCGCGAATGAACTCCATCTTGAAGAGATGGACTAACCATCATTTGGACGAAGGTATCCAGAAAGGAGTGTTTCTCAAAGGCCTACAACTAGAAGTTCGCAAGTTCGCGGAATTGAGAAGACCAGTCAATCTGCAAGCTGCAGTGGAAGGTGCAAGATTGTATGATGAAGTTGAAGCAAGGTTGTCAATGACTCCAGGAACAGGAGTCTTACCTCCTCCCATGCCAGGAATGGTATACCACCAAATGCAGTCCCAGGGATAGTTCCCTACCCCTATCCCAAGATGCAAATAGTGCCATAGTATAGTGCACCTAATCCACTGTGGTCACCACAGACAATAGTGCCTCAAATGATGGTTCAACCACAACAACAATGGCCTCAAACAGTTCCTCCAATGGCATCTCAACAACAGTGGAACCCTACCAACTGGAATCAACAATCCCAAGTCTCAGCAGGAGCTCTCAATTACCTACCACATTTAGTTCTTGACACGCAAAGGACCTTCTAGATCAACCCAACCTATGTATGCAGTAATTATAGAAGCTTCCCAAAGCCCTACTACAAGTACTTCAGGAGGTGAAAATTTGAAGGACTACTTAAACAACTCAGTTGTGCGAGTATCAAGAAAGAGCTTATAGATGTGATTACAAAGCCGCTACATACGCTGAAGGTGAATACTGCCAATATATACACCCCTACGGGAGCTGGAAGAGATGTGATGCGCTCTAATACATGGTGCGGAAAGTGTCATCAAGCGGGACATTTAGCTACTGAATGTACCCGAAAATCAACCATTCCTGGAGCCTTCTATTCCTACTGTTTGCGGAAGAACTGTACAGAGATATTTGCTCTCTGAAAGAGATGCACAAATGAAGATAGAAGGATGAAAATCACCTCTAACAGTGAAACAGAAGCATAGATGTATTGTTCTCCCTATTACATGTCAGTTGCAGAGACAGTAACAGAGACAAAGCCAGAGACAGAAGCAAAATATCTGTTCTTCTCCTACAGAGCCTCTACAAAAGCAAAGACAGAGCCTCTAGAGGAAGAGGATGAAAATAATGATGAAGAAAATAAAGCAGGTTATGAAAGTGCAGATGAAGAATTTCCTCTGATAGCGGATGATATTGTTGATGTCCCTACAGAGATCTCAAAGGCCGAAGATCTCAGGGTGTTGGATGGAATGACCATGGTTCCATTTGGGTTGACCAATGGACCACAAAGTATGCAGAATCTGCATAAGCAATGGATCAAAGGCATACAAATTAAGTTCACCAGTGGCTCCTATCGCCCTGACCGTTCAGCCTAGAGAAAAGATGATGGTGATGCCTCCTATCAAACAGAAGCCAAAGCCATCAGAGCCACGTCTTCTAGAAGGTCCGTGCTATGTGACATTCCTGGATGCATCCTCTAAAGATGAATCCCTAAGTCCAGAAGAAATCGCCACTCACACAGAAGCAAACACCCTTCCAGCAATCTAAACAGAAAAATAAGTCATCTGTTCAGAAGGAGGACACTGGTTCTAGTGGAACATCAGACGATGACACTACTCCCTTGAAAGAGTCAAACCTCTATCCAGAAGAAATCCGTGGGACATTTATCCGCGAAGTGGAAGATGAAAGACAAGTAACATTCTTGGATACTGACAGTATTGAACGTCACCTGAAAGTGGGCCTCAATCTTCTAGAAGAAGAACTGGTGGTCCTGCGCGAGACTTATTAAAGGAGAACTTAGACGTGTTTGCTTGGTCATATAAAGACCTAAAGGGGATTGATCCCACAATATGCTAACATCACATTGACCTAGAGCCTAATGCCAAACCTGTAAGGCAAAGACAAAGGCGTATGAATCCTAATTATTCTACTCTAGTGAAGGCTGAATTATTGAAACTTCTTGAAGTCGAGTTCATTTATCTCGTGGCTAACAATGAATGGGTTTCGCCCATTGTGGTTGTACCCAAGAAGAATGGGAAATTTTGAATATGTGTAGACTTTCGAAAGCTCAATTCAAAGTCGAAGAAGGATCATTTTCCTATCCCTTTTACAGACCAACTGTTGGACATAGTGGCAGGTCATGAGCTGTATTCCCTCTTGGATGGATTCAGTGGATATAACCAAGTCCAAATCGCAGAAGAGGACCAATCCAAAACAACCTTTACCACAGAATGGGGGACATATGCCTATAGAGTGATGCCATTTGGGCTCTATAATGCTTCTGCCACCTTCCAACGAGTAATGATGGTTGCCTTCCAAAATCATTTGCATGATTTCATTGAGGTGTATCTTGATGAATTTTGTGTCTATGGCTTAATTCGTGAGTATTGGGGACACATAGAGCAATGTTTTGATAGATGCCGAGAGTATGGGATTTCTCTCAACCTTGACAAATGTGTCTTTGGCGTCTCATCGGGAGTTCTTTTGGGCCACATTGTCTCTGCACAAGGGATTGCAATAGACCCGGCGAAGATTGAGAAGATTGCCGCCTTGACAGCACCAATAAACCTCAAGCAATTGAGAGGATTTCTTGGCCATGTGGGCTACTACAGAAGATTTATTGCACATTTCGCAACCAAGGCAGCCCCTCTGCACAAGCTCCTAAGGAAAGATGTGGATTTTCTTTGGACTAATGACTGTGAAGAAACCTTTAATACTCTAAAGCAGTGCCTTATCCAAGCACCTATCTTACAACCTCCTGATTGGACGAAGGAGTTTCATGTGCACACAGATGCATCAGTTGTTGAAGGGTTAAGTGATGTCCTATGTCAAAAGGGCCTCTCTAAATTAGATCAACCAATATATTATGCAAGCCGGAAGGTCACTGATAGGGAACGGAACTACACAGTGACAGAGCTTGAGTGCTTGGCAATGGTGTTTGCACTAGAGAAGTTTGCATCTCAAGCCATGAGAAGAAGAAACTTCTATTAGAATCAGCCCCCTACATCTTGTTAGGCGGTGCACTATACAAGAGAGGCAAAGATGAAGTGCTGCGAAGATGTGTTGTAGGGGATGAAATCGCCATAGTATTGAAAGCATGCCATGACAAACCATGTGGTAGACACTTCGCAAGAGAAGCGACAGCCAGGAAGGCTCTGTTAGCAGGATACTGGTGGCCAACCCTCCACAAGGATGCATATGACTATTGTAAGAGATGTGATGCTTGTTAGCGAATGGGGAAACCCACCAAAACAAGTGTCATGCCACTACAACTCATTCTTCCCCTAAGGCTGTTTGAGAAGTGGGGGGATTGATTTTGTGGGTCCCATTGATCCACCCACGAGACGGAAGCAGAACGGATACATCTTAGTATGTACGGATTATGTCACAAAGTGGTGTGAAGCTAAAGCTCTGAAGTGAGACGATGGTAACAACGTAGCCCTGTTCATGTACGAGAATATTATCACCCGTTTTGGCAGTCCCCTCGAGCTGGTAAGTGATAGAGGTACTCATTTCCCTAACAAAATCATGGAGGAGCTGACGAAGCTGTATAAGATCCGCCATCACAAGTCCACTCCCTATTACCCTAAAGCCAATGGCCAAGTTGAAGTCACCAATCGCATCCTCTACTCGATTCTAACAAGAACGATTGCTGCACATCGTCATGACTGGGATGATCAACTTACAGAGGCCCTCTGGGCGTACAGAACCTCCCATAAGGCAGCTCAGGACAGACCCCTTTCCAGCTAGTGTATGTACAAAAGCTGTCTTCCCTGTTGAACTGGAATTGCCCTCTTTGAGAGTGGCAGTTAAAGAAAGCTTGGGAGATGATGAGTCACTGCAACACCGCCTCTTGCACTTGGAATGCTTGGATGAGATACGAGGGATGGCCTTACAATGTATGGAAATCACTCAAGCGCAACACAAGGCCTATCATGACAGTTTCATCAAGCACAGGAGTTCAAAGAAGGTGATCTTGTCCTAGCCTATGATTCAAGATTTGGCAAGTTTCCTGGCAAGCTTCAACAATGGTGGATGGGCCCATACAAGGTACTTACTGTCAATCCTAATGGCTCTGTTCAAGTGCAGACTGTTGATGTCTCTGATGATCCTTTCCTAATCAATGGCTATCGTCTAAAGACGTTCTTCCCTTCCTGGGGATCTTGACAATTATAGTTGGCCTACCCTTCCCCTTTTGGACGTCGCACCGTCCTTTTCTTCATGCTTCTGATAGCCCTTATGATTCTCCTCATGAGGCGGTCTCGTTCTGCTAGCCCATCACAGATACCTCTCAACCTGACCTTGTTATCTTCTTATCTGATCCAACAACGGTGGGCGAAGTTGGTCCTAACACATAGTATTTCTACCATTCTCTTTCTTAACGGAAAAAAAAAGGGAAAAAAAAAACAACCAAAACTATTATGGGAGAAAAGGAAGAAATTCCATGTCTCATAACAGGCCTTGCTCTAAGAAAAGGTGGAAACACCCTTGGGCAGGAAGCTGACACCCTGCAGTTCAAGATAGTTGACTCACCAGCAGCACCTTTCCAACAAGTAATTTGAAGCCATCTCCCTTGGTGCGTTGTCTGTGCAATATCAGTCCGTCTATCCTTCTTACCAGATGACCCTTCTTACAAATCATTGAAGTATGAGACTTGTTGGCTGCCTCCCTGGGTATGCCTCATCTTCAAGATCCTGATGACAACAACACCCGACACGATCTTCATCACCAACCCCTTGAGTGATGTGAGCTTTCATCCTAATAGGATGGGGATGTGAGTATGGGTTGCCCTCTGTATCTATCAGAGAGTGAGACAGAGGGTAGGGTGAGTGACTAATTTTTCCCTTCAAATTAAATGAGAGGTGAGATGTGTGAACAAAGTGTTGCATGCACGAGATGGGCCTCTCAATGCACAATGCACGATCTGTTCCTGTGCATGGTACCATAAGGCTCCCTGGCCTCCTTCTTGCACTGTATCCCGGCACAGGGCGGGATGCACTAATGCACCATTAAAAGCGCACAAGGCATACAACCTTTGCACAAGTGACAGTGAGGATTACATCATTGGGTTTTAGGAATGGGCTGCCCTTTGTATCTTTCAACCGAGTGTAAGACAGAGGGTGGGCTGAGTGTGACTGGTGTTTCTTCAATCAATTATTGAGAGGTGAGGATTGAGGGACGTTACAACTATTGGAGTCAGGTACCTTTCTGTTTTCCTCTACACCTACGGGATGGGTCTCTACCATCAGCACAGGACACGTCACTCTGTTCTGTACACTCCACTACAAGGCTCCCTAGCCTTCCTGCTTGCACCTATGCCAGACGGGGTTAGACGCACTAATGCACCATCAATTGTGCACCTTGGCATACTCCCTCTACACCACCCCCTTGTCGATTCCTAAACCGGGTGTGAGCTCTGGATTTCATCATTATTCACTCGAGTGATGTTAGTAATGGGACGAGTGATTGTTCTTTCATCCCATTTGAGTGATCGTGAGTTGAGTGCAATATCCCTCGTCATCAACGAATTTTCTACGATTCCTTCAACCAGCTACCTCCCTGGGTGCTGCCACGTGGTCCCTACCATGAAGGACGTGTGCTGTGAAGACACCTTGGTACCTCCTGTAGAGCCAATAACGACACAAGACGCAACCTCGATAGTCGACATTACTCCTCGGCAATATGGGCCAAGTTTTTCTAACCCTACACCTTCTCTTTCTCAGTGACGATCATATCTTAAGTGTAGGGACATTCGTGGTTGGTCTGATGTGTGGTACTAGATCCTTGATATTCTGTTTACCCTTCCTGTTAAGGTTTTAAGTGTGGGGACGTGTCCCTACGTGTCTATGTTGCATACCCCCATGCATATACCCTGCTATGATCATGCATCTACGCTATGACTTCATTTTACCCTGATGGGGTCCCTTCCCCACTCCTTCGTTCTATTTCACCATGTCCCCGGGGCCGTTCCTTGTCCGTTTGCCTTTATCCTTTATTTTGCCATTTTTCCATGTGAACGCACCCTACGTTCACTAAGAATCACATCCAGCCTTACAACCTTGTTCGTCCCTTTCAAATGCCCATTTTTCCTTTTTATCAACCCATGTTTCGATAGACAATTCTAAAGTTATTAATTTTTAAAGCAATTCCCGTAAATTGGACGATTTTTCATGTGAACATGCCTTTATTACTTCGAAACACTGATCTGATGTGCCCGCCCTGCCCTACCCATTCCTCTTGATATTTTTCCTTTTTACTCCCTATCATTCTGATGCATGGTTGGTCCGCTATTAATTTTTGCGGGTTTTCGGGCCCTTTTCGTGCCTATTTTTTACATTTTTCCATGTGAACATGCCCTATTTTCACTGGAATTCCCATTTCATTTGACAGCCATGTCTCGCCAGCCTTTCCCCCATTTTTTCCTTTTTCCTCTCCCCTCTTCCGACTGTCGAATTTTTAGTAATTAATTTTTCCATGTGTTTTCGGGTGTCTTTTTTGTGTTTTTTTTGCATGTAAACCCCTCCTCACTCCACCAGCAATGAGTTTTGATACACCAGCCATGTGAATCCCCTTCCCCTAGACATTTTCTTGTTTATCGCACTTCGTTCCGGCAATTGGTTCTTTTCGTATTAATTTTCGAGTCCATTTTCGAGTCCATTGGGGTTTTTCCCATGTGAATGCATCCTTTCTCAATCGAAACTTTGTTTTGATGTGATCGGGTTGTTGGACACATTATTTTGCACTTTTTTTTTTCTTTCCGCACTTCGTTCCAACGAGCGGATTTTCTGATATTAACACACGCATGTGTTTTTTGGTCTATTTTTGCATTTTTTTCCATGTGAACACCCTGATTTTGCCCCGGAACCGATGTTGCGTTTTTCTATCATCTTCCCCTTGTCTCCCGACATATTTTTCCTTTTTACAATCTTTCGATCCGATGTACTATTTGGGGTTTTATTAATTTTTGTTCCTTTTTGCCATCCGGTCACGTCTCTAGTGTCACGTGTGAACGCACCTGTTTTTGGTTTTACACTCCTCGGGATGCCCCCGTGGCCTCTGTGACTCACATGTCGCCATCCCCGCCCTGTCTAATCTTGCCGATGCAAAATTTTTTACTCTTGCCCCGTGCATGCGCACGGGACGGGGGTGCGCTCACTTTTAATAAACAAACCACATTTAAATTTAAATTTACAAAAAAAAACCCAAAAGAAAAAACAAAACAAACAAACCCAACAACACCCCCCGAAAAACACCACATAGCAGCAACAGCAACCCATGGAACAAAAAAACAAACAAACAAAAAAAACAAAAAAAAACACACAAGACACAAAGAACAACAAACCCCAAAAAACCGACACCCCCACACATAATTCAAAAATAACAACAATAACATCTAATAATTTCAAAAGCAACTTTTAAAAAAAACCCAAAAAAAAACAACCATCAACACACACACATTAAAACTCATTTTTCACAACAAACTCTCCTATTCAACACAAATACTACAAACAAACAATTTTTTTTTTAAATGTTAAACAAAACATAAACAACAACTTTTAAACAAAACAGAAAAAACATTTTTAAAATTAAAAAATCCCAACGATCTTACCTTCTCGAGGCGTCTTCCTCCACGTCCCCTCCTTTCTCCTCGCGGTTGTTGTCTCGATCTCCTTCTCCAAACGATCTCTCCTCCTTAGTGCCGCCTATCTCCACCATCTCCTCACCCTCCAGCAGCGCCACCTCTTCTCTCCTCCTTCCTCCCTACCACGCAGCGCCACCTCTTCTCTCCTCCTCGTTGCCCTGTCGGGGCCTCCTCTTCCTCCTCACCTTCGTCTCCTACCGCCCCCTCCTCTTCCTCCTTATTGCCACTCCCGCCGCCCCCTCTTCTCCCTCCTCCGCCCTGGTCGGCTCCTCCTCTGCAGCCGCTCCCCCCTCTTCCCCCGCCTTCTACCTCCCCTCTGCGGCCTCCTCCCCCACCTCCCGCCTTCTCCTCCTCTTTGTCCTCCCCTCTCTTCCTCCTCCCTCGCCTCTCCCTTGCAGGCGCCTCCTTTCCCACACCCCCCCACCAAATTTGAAACCCCCCCCCCCCCCAATCCTAACCATATCCCCCAACCACACCCAATCCCCCCCCCCAACCTCAGTTTCCCACCCCCACACAGTTACCCCTACCCTAGCCCCCCTTCCCACCCACACCCCTCTCCACCCGCCCGCAGAAAAACCCCCCCTCTCCCATTGTCTATGTTCCCACTTACCACCCGTAGAAACACACCCAAGTCAAACACCAACCACACCTCCCCGCAGGCCCTTGTTCCTGCATTGTGGACTTCGACCCCACCTCGGGTTCTGGATTTTTTTTTTCATGTGTGTCTCGGTGACTGCACTTGCGGTTGTTCCTGCGCCGAGGCGTGTTCGTGCGCATATAAGGATGTGCTTGTCATGTGTTCGTGAGCTGTTAGCGGGCATTCACACACAAGGATGCGCATCCGACTTGTCCGTGCGGTGGTGTGTTGCAGTCAACCGTTCACACGCAGTCATTATCAGCTGTTCACACGCAGCTCGGGTACCGACTTTTAATTTCAAAACCCGAAAAATCCTAAAAACACATTTTAAAAAAATAAAAAAAACTTTAAAATTTTATTAAAATTTATTTAAAATTCAAATAAATTGCAAGAAAAATTAAAATTTTCCAACATTGCTTAAATCATTTGCATTAATTTTCAAATTGGGAATTCAAGAAAATAAATTGCAAAAAAATTCAAAACTTCAAAATTCTTTTAAAAATACATGCAAAATGAGCAAAATTTATTAAAATTTAGTAAAAATTCAAAAATACTTCCATAAAAATTTTAGAAATTTTCACAAATCCCCTTGTCCATTTTGCCAATAATTTCTCAATTAAAAATGCTTTCATAAATGGCTAAAGTATTATTTGAAGACAAAACCCTAATTTTAATGCCTCACCTTATGAAAATTCATTTTAAATTCCAAAAAAAAGTTTAAAAATCATGGATAAATTCAGACACATTGTTGATACTTGTTGGATTGCTAAAATCCCACCATTACACTTCACAACATATTTATTTTTTAAAAAAGAAAAAAAACACCAATCATAAAAAATCGAACATTCACCAAATCGCACAATCAAAACACACCAACTTTATTGATATTTTTATAAGATGTTGGTTTTGTTGTTGAAAAGCTTATTCTGTCAAAACTTTTCAGTTATTGGCATTTCATTTTTGGGACTCATTTTCATTATCTTAAGATTGAGACGTGCGTATTCCATTTCATTGCATACACACATATCCACTTCCAGGTATTTTTCTTTTTTTCTTTATATTTTTTCTTTTTTGCTACCCCAAAATTCACGATTAATTTTTAAAATGAATCCTAAATACTACCATGGCACGTGTGCTCGCGCTAAATACACATTTTTCTAATAATTTAAAATCAATATGTCGTTCACTTTATGCGTGTTACGTGTGCTTCAAAGGCACTTTAATTTTTAATAAAAATGAACCAGCCATCACAAAAATACACGGGTTGAAAAAAAAGAGCGCTTCAGACACATTAGATTTTTAATTAATGAATATGCATTTAGAGATCTGAGTCTGGGGATCGCAGTCCGGGTTTCGTTTCAGCATCGCTTCACCCTAATAATTTGTAATTATAGTTTTAAGAAGGAACCGCCGTTTTCTTATTAAGGTTTACAACCTAATAAAATTTCAACCATTGTCAATAATTTATTAAAATGAACCCTTCATTAAAATCATTCCTCTCACTGCACTTTTTTTTTCCCTTTTCAATAAATACACTTCGTGGGATGGGCACATACAGTCCTTTAAGTTAATATTGTTTATCAAAGTTCTAGTTATGTCCTGATTAGGTTTTTGAGGTATTATGATTTGATTGTGTAATACGATTACAGGTGCGGTTTGTAGTTTTTTCTTTTTTGCCTAATACGGGGTCTTGGGTACCTGCTTGTTGCATAGCATGAAGCTTTCGATCGCATATGTGTAGGGGTCATGCCAAATTTTTTCTAGAATGTGGGTTATTTGGGGTCGTCAATTGGTTAGTTACGTCTGTGTGTGCTTATTTTGATCGATTTCTTTTTTATCACTATTTTGTTATTTTGTAGGCATTCTCTGTGATTGTCTGTGTTTGTGGTGTGTGTGTTTTCCATCTGAATGGTGCCTCAAGCTCCTCCTCCTGTTCAGTATGTCCCATTGATCAATTGGGATTATTCTTTCCTCTACTGACTTTTAAGCTTATAGCGAAAGCAGGCCTTGCAACTTTCGTGGATGCTTCACTCTCTTTGATTCCAGACGATCCATATCTGCGTGATGAATTTCTTGCATCATACAATAAAAAATCGGGTCTAGTTTGTGGTACTTCCATGGTTTTGACACCTAGAGGGTTAGGGAAGGCTTTGTCTCTTCCCTACAAAGGAGAACACTTTGTTACAACCAAACAATTATTATCAAATGACGAGATTTTCAAGCTGTTACAGAAGCAAAACAAAGAGGCCCTTGATGTCTCTTCCCTACAAAGGAGAACCCTTTGTTACAACCAAACAATTATTCTCAAATGACGAGATTCTCAAGCTGTTACAGAAGTAGAACAAAGAGGTCCTTGATGTCAAGAAGGTGATTAACACTTCAGGAGTGTCTTTCTCAATGATCACCGATCCTCTCTGGAAGCTAGTCTGCCAATTTCTCCAAGACAGGTTCATGCCTGCCAAAACACCATCCCACTATTTGTCCAAGGAGCTTTTCACAGCTTCTAGGATGGTGTTGAAAGGGGTTGCTACTGGAGTACTTACCTTCTTATGAAGATGGACCAACATTTTTTAAAGTGACCAGAGGGAATGTCACCAATGTCACCTATGGTTCCTATTTATATGCTTTCTTGACATATTCAGGCCTTAAGAAGGATGTGCTACCTCCTCCTTCATCAGATCTAGTTCCTTCCCCTCCACCTTCTGAAGATTCAGAACCCATTGACATAGAGGATCTTGATTTCCCTCCTCCATTGGTCATTCAGTGGAAGCGCTTGAAGCATGTAACAAAGAAAACTCCCCCAGTCATTCCTTCAGAACAGTTCCTACTACCTCTGGAAGTGACCTCCCTGCCTACCTCACATGCAAGGTTCTTTGGAAATATCAGTTCCTTCGCTGAACAGTTTACTGTCAGGGGATGCCATTCCTTTCCTTTGTAACAACATCCAGAGTTCTATTGAACTCTCAATGGACAGCTTGTGTTCAACAGTTATATGCTTCTTTCTATGAAGAATTGATGCAATCCAAAGACCAGTTGCATAAGGCAACCACAGAATTAGCCTCTGCTAAAGACACTCTTGCCGATTTGTTTAAGCAGATGGAGTAGCAAACACAAATGATTGAGACCCAGAGAGAAGAAATATCTTCTTTGAAAATTCATTTTTAGCAGACGCTCAGTCAGAGGTAACTAGAGATTCGGAAGAGAAAGAGGCAATGTCCAAAGAAGCTCAAGAGTTTAAGACTCTTTTAGATACGAAACTATCAGCTTTGCAGATTGCTCACAATACATTGGAATCCCAAGCTTCCCAGATTAAGCAGTTGTAGGACCAACTGGCGCAGTCACAGTCCATTCCTCCAAGCCCCAATGTTCCTATGATTCCTTCTATATCTCAGCAGGACTTGGCAGTTCTCCAAAGACATGCCACATTATGTACTCATCACATACAAATTAATATAACACACACACAAACACAACCGTCTGAATGGTACCTCCAAAAAGAGATATATATCATTAAGAATCATCCAAAATACATTGCAAAGGTATCAATGAAGATGATCCCTATTAAAAGCTTGGTGATTTCGAAAACAATCCATGGATAAGAACTCATCCACAAATGTCTTGGGAGGATTTTGAAAAAATTGAAGGCAACACATCCTTTCTAGCAAAACAAGGTATCTGCAAGGTAGACATAGAGCATGAAAATATAGGACATCCAACTATTGGGAATCAATGTTCACATTGACATTCATATAAAGCTTTGGAATGGCCTTTTGATCGTTATGGGAATGCCTATGCATATATGCTAAGTACCAAGCAAAATGAGCTGTCAATCTCACTGAAGGATCTAGAGATTGTGAATATTGGTGAGAAAAATGGAGGTAATTCTGGTATTCTTGACAAGCAGTGGTCTAGTCCCCTAGAATTAATGGCCAATTAATCTGTGGTTCCGTGAGAGAATCAGTTGAGCTCCATCCTCTTCTTCTTGGAATTTGCTGATCAAATCCTTCGTATCCGCTAACCAATTGAGGGGGTTGAGAAATAGAAGTGGCAGGAGATGGAAGTGGAATAAGTAAAAGAGGATGAAGAGATGGGTAGGCAAAATCATAAACTGAGGAATAAGCTGAAGATCAAAAGAATGAAATAAAAGCTTGTTGATATTACAAGATAGATTTTCTTGCAGTAGAATCCTTTTTCCTTGGTGTTCCTCTTGGGGCTCCAGGTATATTATGGTGCACAGATCGGATGCCGTAAGCACGCGTCGTGAGCATCAGAAGGTCCCCAAGAACAAAAGAACTCTACTTTTTGCACAAAACTCAATGTAGAAAGCATGCACGACATGAACAAGAGACCAATTGGGTGCAATCTCCCCCCATGCCTTGTGTGAGCGCTCCACAAAGCATGTATTTTATGTACTAATCATCTTCAAGCCCAAATTACAAAATAGCATGCTTTTGGCTTTTGAGTTTGCTTTAGTGCCAAATAGAAATAAAGCTAATGGGTGGGCGCCCAAGAAGTTAGGCATACCCAATACAATGTCCAAATACAAATATCAAAATCGTGAGCCCATACACATGCAAAAATAATAAGTAAATATCCAACGCCTTAATAAATAGGCGCGACAAAATATAGGAGCAATGCCTAAGGTAAGCGCCCATCAAAATATAGATGATAACTCGAATACACGCTATTCTCCAATGCTTTCCACCGCCACTGCTGTCATCTCTACACATCAACTGAAGCATTCACAATCGTTAGTAAAATAATACAATTAAACCGACAAAAGTAAATACCTAGCAGTCTTTAGCTAAATAAATCAATTGGTTAGAAATCAATCCTAACCTTAATTTATCACGAGTGCGCACTCTAAACTCATAAACGTTTATTAATTTAATATGTATTTTGCGAAATCACCCACTATGGAATCAGCCATGTACACACTAAATTAACGAAATGCCTGAAAAGGATAGGCGTCCCCATCAACTTCTCGCACAAAGAATCCACTTTGTGTATGAGCCCCGATAATAAAAGTTTACGGATTCCACTGTAAAACCTCACGAAATCCATCATGGCATAGAATCCACCGTGTAATATGCCTCCTAGCATCATACCCCCGGGGTGGGATAGCAATTGTCCTCAATTTTTATTAGCTCAATGTGGAGCTAACAGAGTGGGAAAAGCATTTAAGTCTCTAGCGTGCATCCATTGGCCCTCTTCAACAGGATGGTTTTTAAACTTGACCAAATATCTAGAATATCTATAGCCAGTTCTAGTGATCATAAAGTCAGTATCTATAATAGCTTCAGGCTCAAAGATTTCAATCTCTTCATCTAGCAAGGTGGGTTTTCATAGACAGGGTGTATAGGTAATTGGCCTCTAAAGGGTCATAATAAACTAATATGAAAGGTGTTGTGAATTTTCCAATGTGGTGGTAGTTCTAGTTTAAATGCATTGTCATTGATTTTGTGTATGATCTTGAATGGTCCATAGAATCTAGGTGCTAATTTCACAACTGGGTGTTTATCTATACTTTGTAATCTACGTTTTTCTATTCTTAACCAAACATAGTCATCAACTTTAAAATTCATGGCCTGTTTTTTCTTATTTGCTTGTTTTGTATATGATTGCTGGGCTTTGGCAATCATATCTTTAACTTCATCAAAAATAGTAGTGTGCATGTTAGCAATATCATCAGTAGTCTAAATTTTATTTGATAATGATGCAACAGGTGTAGGCAATCTATAACCATAAATCACTTCAAATGGTGCTTTCTTTGTAGCTATGTGTGGTGTATTGTTATATGAAAATTGAAGTAAATGTAGATGTGTATCCCATGTGTGTGGTTTAGAAATAGTGTAAGCACGTAAAAGATCTAAAATATTACTATTAGTAGCTCTTGTTTGACCATTTGTTTCAGGATGAAATGCAGATGAAAAATCAATCTTTGTTCCTAAGTTAGCAAACAAAGTAATCCAAAAATTATTACAGAATCTAGAATCACGATCAGAAATAATAACTTTTGGTAAACCATGATTAATAAAAACAGTTTTCAAAAACAATTGACATGCTTGAGATGCTGATAAAGTTTTCTTGCATGGAATAAAATATGCTTGTTTACCAAACCTGTCTACAACAATCCAAATCATATCATGGTTAGCTTTAGTGTTAGGTAAACCAGTAATAAAATCCATAGAAATCTGTTCCCATGGTCATGATGGAATAGATAAAGGCATAAGTAAACCATACTATTTACCATGATGTCTTTTAACTCTTTGACAAACTAAGCATTCAGAAACAAAGTTAGATATATCAGTGTCCATATGTGGCCAATAAAAATCTTCAGTCAATGTACGCAAAGTAGATATAATACCTCTATGACCTTGATATGGAGGACAATGAATCTCATTCAAAATAAAAGATCTAAATGGAACTGTAACACATAATCTCTTTTCATAAAACATGAATCCATCATTGTAAGACAGTGAATCAATAGGAATCCAATTATGTCCAACTAATTTATTCCAATTGTTAGTCATTGGCTTGACACTACATTTACCCTTAGAATGGTGCATTACTTTAGTTATTACTATTTTCTATGTGAAGCAGCCTATATATGTCTTATGAAATTTACTGTCTCATGAAGTGCAGTTTTGGGGCAGTTGAAAAACGTGACCTGATGGGGCATTTTGTGTGTTCTTCTTGTCTATCTGATCACTGATGATGATCACGCCTGATGTATGATGTTTCTACCTAATTATGAAAAGGATCTAGCAGTTAGCGCCATCATGGCTGGAATCTTGATCTCGTTTGTAGCATGTCCTGTGTGATTCATTCCCTGTTTTCTGATTAGTAGTGTTGAATGTAGTGTATCTATGCTTTCATATGGTTAGTTTTGAGTTTCTATGATTTCTGGGTGTGAGATTAGGTATTTGCTTCATGAAGTATTTCTCTGTTCTTTTATGTATTCTGCATAGAAAGGGCAGCAACACTTTGGCGATCCTGCCATTGCCTTCTTGGAACCTCTGTGTCGAAACATTATTCAGAATGATGAAGGTTAAGCCCAGATGTTCGCAGTTGCTGCATGAAGCAACAGTTTTCTGCGTGAAGCAGAAGTTTTCTACATGAAGAATCAGAACCAGAATCAAGACAATTTAACACTCTTTATGTGGTTTTTATTTCTGGATGTTGAACCATAGTCGAAATATTTTTCTTTGATGATATATATCTGAAAATCTAGTTGCTTCTTGGGGCAGTGGTATATTGCTTCAAGCAGCATGATGCAGATTACAGGTTTAACTTTGCATTTCTTCATATATGTCAGCGAATTACCCATACGATTAAATGTTATTCTAACCCGAAGCAAATCCAGAGAATTATGGGAGTTATTGGCAGGACAACAGAGGGAGTTATTGCAGAATGACAGCCGGGAAGCAGGAGGAATTGACACCCTGGATGAGGGGGATTTTCCATCTTTTGAAGAGGAGTTCCAGGATGTTGGTACCTCTGCTGCTGGTACCGCTATTGTGCAACATTCCCCTACGTTGTCTACTACTGAATCTCCCTCAAGTTCTCCTGATGAAGCAAAAGAAGTACTTAACTTACAAGATCTTTCAACTCCTCCGGATCGTGCAGCACAGCGATTACAGCATTTGGTGTTAGGAAGTGCAGTCCTGTTAAGGAGACCAGTGGGTACTACTAGGAAGTCTTTAACTTTTGATCCCTTACCCCCATTGAAGAAGAAGAAGTTCCGAATTATGAATCCTAATCCACCACTTAACCCTAAGGTTAGGGCATCTAAATTCTCAGGGAGGAGAAAGGAAGACCCGGATTGCCATGTCGCTCAATTCGAGACAAGGTGGGTGGCCAGTGGCATCAACAATATGTTTGGGGATCAAGTTAAATTACAGCAATTTGCTGCAACTTTCAAGGATAAAGCTATGGATTGGTATAGTACTTATGATGTTGGATACTTTACCACATATGTTGACCTTAAAACCGCTTTCTTAAGTAGGTTTAGAAAGCATAAGACAGCTACTGATGTGTTGAAAAGGTTGAAGCAAATCAAGAAGAAGACAATGTTAGTGCAGGATTATGCACAGAAATTTAAAAATCTATTAAACAGGTTGAATCAGGAAGATAGACCTTCTATGGAGTTACAATACTCTTCAAAGCTATTGCAGCGGCAATTGCTAATTCAGAAATTGGAAACAATAATAGTATAGGTCAGCTGGTTGAAGCAGCCCAGCTAGTGGAAAAGAGACTTGGTAAGAGTAGATCCAAGAAGAAGAGTAAACATGACTCTTCAGACTCTGACTCTGATGGTTTTGATTCAGAGGATAATAGTGAGGAGGAAGATACTTCATCAAGCTCTGAGTCGGAAACCGAATCAAGTGACTCAGATGATGATCGAAGTAAGCGTAGAGACAGAGGAGATACAAAAAGAAATCCAGGAAAGATAAAACCTCTTCTAGGGATAGCAAGAAGGGGAAAGAGAAAGAGGAAAAAATGGCCTTGGAAAAAAGGTTGGAAAAGAAAATTAAGAAGCAACTATTGGAGATGGGAGTATTGACAACTTCCAGAAGTGTAAAGTCATGTACCATTTGTCAAAAAGTGGGTCATGAGGCTAGAGAATGCTGGTATAATCCAGTTGTACGGAATGCAAGGTAGCAAACGACATCTCCGATGGCACTAGTTAACGAAATTGCACCTGAATTGGCACATCAAAGAGGATTTAGAGGCTTTGGTAGGAAGGGTTAGCCACCTAAGCAATGGGGTACTAACCAGCCAAGGCAGTGGAATAATGTTCAACAAAGGCAGCGAGGACCTTGCTATTACTGTGGCAGGCAGGGACACATGTCTAGACCTAACTGTGAGTTATGGGTACGCCATAGGGCTGAAAGGGGAATGCAAACCGGGGAGCAGTAAGAAATGCAACCGGCAAGACTACCCCGTGGACAGCAACCATCGGCACCTGCAGTAGTAGGCCTAGTAGAGTTACCTGCAGAAGTCATGGAGAGTGAGGCAGTAAGTCATCAAAAGAACCAGCAAGTTTGTGAAGCTATACAGAAAGAAGTGCTATGTAAGGGTGTGTTAAATGTTACTAAGCATGGTTTGGAGCCGCAGGTGAGCTTTGACTGTTCAAATTGCATAGTTGTGGAAGATTGTCCGGATGAGACAGCAGTTTTGGCCATTACCAGAGTAAAAGCTAAGCAAAAGATTAATTGGGAAGATCAAGAAAAGGCTAGGGAAGTGGCTTCCAATGAAGTTATGAAGTTGCAGAAAAAACAGACTTCAAAACAGCTTAAAGTTGCAGAATTGCCTCATGAAGTTCAAGACAGTCAGCTGCTTCGTGAGCAAAATCAGAAGGATATGTTTGTGTCAGGAATGCAGTTCAATAAACACTCACAAAGTTTGAAGCCTTATGAGGCATTGCATGGTTCTCATGAGTTGTTTGCTGCATTAGCCAAATCTTCATTACAGTTGACTTTGGAACAAATCCTTGATTTAATTCCAGGGTTTAAAGAGAAGCTTTTAGCTAAGATTATGTCAAATCAGGATGAAGTGTTTAAGCATTGTGCTATGGATCGAGAGCAGACTTCAGATTGTCAAGCGGTGGTTCCCACACAGATGGCGGTGGTAGACTATAAAGTTCCAACTATTCAAGTTGACTATTTGGGTAGCAAGTTTGATTATGTTCTTCTAGATGGAGGTTCTGGAGTTAATATTTTGCCTGAAGAGATGTATTTGGCACATAAGTTGCAAGGACTTGTGGCAGCACCATTTCAGGTTAAAATGGTAGATCAAAGAAGAATTCAGCCATTGGGAATATTAAAGAATCAGCTTATTCGGATAGCCGGGCTAAAGTTCAAGGTTAGTTTTGTTGTTCTTCGCATGGAAGGTTTAGGAGATTCATATAATATGCTGTTGGGAAGACCGTGGATTAGACTAGCCAAGTTGAAGCAGGATTGGGGCTCAGATACAGCGACTATTCCTCATGGAAGTAAGGAGATCAAGTTGTCCACAAGTAATCGGGTAATTTTGGAACCTAAGTACCGTCCGTTAGTTGCTCAGACAATCAATGTTGCACCTGAGATTGAGGATGATGAGGAGGAAATTTTTATGCAAGCTAACCCCACAATTGTACCAGTTTTTGAAGTGGATGTTTAGAAAATTTTGGCTCAGTATAGGGTATTTCCAGCGGTATTATCATCAGAAGTGGTTTTATCTTTAGAACAGAACAGTTACCCCATGCATCAGCAGAGTAATTTGATGCAGTAAACTGTTTGCCCCATGAAGCATGACAGTGACTTCATGGAGCAGAGTAGTGATTTCATGCAGCACAATAGTAATTTGGTGGTGGAAAGTAATGTTACTTCTGAGGGAAGTAAAAACACTGATTTGGGAACACTTAAAGAACAAAAGAAGCCTTCTTTGGATGCAAAGGAGGATTTAGACAAAGCGAGTCAGCAAGCTATTATAGATGCAGAGTTGAAATATGAGCATACCATGCATAAGTCAGCTAGAGTCTTTGAGGATGATGTCCAAGAAGTGTATTTGGAAGCTGAAATAGATTCTAAGCTGATAAAGGTGAGTATTTTCATTGAGGAAGATTTCAAACAACAATTAATTAAGTTTTGTAGGGACTTTGAGGATATTTTTGCTTGGGAATATACAGATATGAAGGGCTTTGATCCAAAGGTGTGTCAGCATAGAATTAATTTAAAGGCAGATGCAAAGCTGGTTATGCAGAAATGGTATCATATGAATCCTAATTATGCTAAATAGGTGAAGGAAGAGATTGACAAACTTCTTCGAGTGGGTTTTATCCGCCCTGTTAATGAAGTGACTTGGTTGTCACCAATTGTGGTGGTGCCTAAAAAGAATGGCAAAATACAGGTTTGTGTAGATTATAGAAAGTTGAATGCAGCAACTATTACTGACCCATTCCCTCTTCCATTCATGGATTCTTTATTGGATGATATGGCGGGCCATGAGATTTATAGTTTTTTGGATGGTTTCTCTGGCTATAATCAGATTCGTATGCATCCGGAAGATATGGATAAGACAGCTTTTGTAACCGAATGGGGTGTTTTTGTGAGTACTGTCATGAATTTTGGTTTGAAGAATGGACCCCCAGAATTTCAGGGTGCAGCTCATAAAACCTTTGATCCTTATCTTACATCTTTTATGAGGGTCTTCATAGATGATTTTTGTGTATTTGGTAAGAAAGTGGATCATTTGCAGCATCTTAGACTTTGTTTTGAAAGATGCCGTCAATTTGGCATGTCCCTTAACCCTTTCAAATATGTTTTTGCTGCTAAAAGAGGAGTTCTGTTGGGGCATATTATTTCAGAAGAGGGTATGGCTATTGATTCCAGGAAGATTCAAGTAGTTCAGAAGGTTGTAGTACCTACAACAGTTCAAGAAGTGATGCGCTTTGTGGGGCAGGTCAAATGGCATAGCAGGTATTTGAGGTATCTAGCTCATATTTGTGCTCCACTAACATTGTTAACCAAGAAAGGGGTTCAGTTTGTGTGGAGGCATGACCAGGATAAAGCTTTTGCTATATTGAAAAAGATGTTGGTTGTAGCACCAATTTTGCAACCACCACAATGGGATATTCCGTTTCATGTATTTGTCAAAGCATCTGATATTGCAGTAGGTGCAGTCTTGATGCAGGAAAGGGTTGTTGGTTGGTTCAGACCTGTCTATTATGCAAGCAGACGGCTTACAACAGCTGAGAAGAATTATACTGTTACTGAACGGGAAGCTTTGGGGATGATCTTTGCATTGCAAAAATTTAGACATTACTTGTTGGGGAACCAAGTTGTTTTTCATGTGGATCATCAGGCTTTGTTGTATCTTATTAACAAGCCACAATTTACAGGAAGATTGGCAAGGTGGATGTTATTATTGCAAGAGTTTGATTACAAAATAATACATACACCAGGTAAAGAGCATGCAGTGGCTGATTTTTTGAGTAGAATTGAGTCAGTGGACCATGTATTGGGGGTGAATGATCAGTTGCCTGATGGAGAATTATTCAATGTTCAAGTAAGTCAATTTAATTCCTTCTATGATCAAATGTTACAGTTTTTGCTTCATGGAGTGATGCCTCCAAATTTGTCTAGAGACCACCGTAGAAGATTGGCATTACAAAGCAGGAGTTATCAAGTTATTTTGGGAGTTCTTTACAGGAGAGGCATTGATAATGTGCTAAGAAGTTGTGTAACTGTTCAAGAGCAGCCTGCAGTTCTCCATGAAGCACATGCAGGAATAACTGGAGGGCATTTCTCTGGTCAGATTACAGCTAGAAAGGTTCTTCAAGCGGGACTGTGGTGGCCAACTGTGCTCAAAGATGCTCATCAATATGCTAAAGAATGCATTACTTGTATGAAGGAGGGTCAACCTCAATCTCGAGATCGAATGCAAGATCATCCAGTTTTACCTTTGGAACCATTTCAAAAGTGGGGTATTGATTTTGTGGGCCCCATCAAGCCAACTGCTCGTCAGAGTAAGAATCAGTATATTCTGGTCTGTACCGATTATTGTACTAAGTGGGTTGAAGCCAAAGCATTACGGGATAATAAAGCGGCAAGTGTAGCTCAATTTTTGTACTCTAATATCATGACCCATTTTGGCTACCCCATAGAGTTGGTAAGTGATCGGGGTAAGCATTTTCTAAATGAAGTAATCAAAGAGCTTACTGCTAAGCATATGATCCTTCATAAGAAGTCTACACCTTATCACCCTCAGGCAAACGGACAAGCTGAAAGTTCAAATAAGATTTTACTCTGAATTCTTAAGAAAATTGTGGCTGATAACCGTAAGGATTGGGATACAAAGTTAGATTCGGTGTTATGGTCCTTTCGTACAGCATATAAGGTGTCAACAGGCTTGACTCCTTTTAAGTTGGTGTATGGACTTGAGGCAGTTGTTCCCATGGAATTTTTGGTGCCTAGTTTGAGGATAGCGGTTGCTTATAAGTTGTGTCCAAAAGAATCACTTCATGATAGGCTCTTGAAGTTGTTCCAGTTAGAGGAAGATCGGATTATAGCTCACTACCTTCAAGGGGTGGTGCAATCAAGAAGACAGGCATGGGTTAATAGGCATATTAAAAAGAAGATAATCAAAGAAGGGGATTTGGTTATGGTGAATAATTCACGGCTTGGGAAGCACCCAGGGAAGTTAAAGTTAAGGTACACTGGTCCCTATGAAGTTTTGAAAGATGTTGGTCAAGGCACTTTTGTGTTGACTACTTTACAGGGTGAAATTATTAAGCCTGCAGTGAATGGATTTAGATTAAGAAGGTTAGCTCAACCGGATTATGATAAGGTACTCTATGGAGTTGAATAAGAACCAGTTGCACTAAATTTGGTTCAAATTCCAGCACTGTTGCCTCATGGAGTAATATGTGGCATCTTACCTCATGGAGCACTTTATGATTCTATGACTCTGATTATTGTTTTTAGGGTGTCCTGGCTTGGTTTTTGGCAAAAAGAACTACTCTTTTATGGTGAGCAATTAGTTGATGATGTTATCTTATGTATCACTTGTGGTGAACATGAAAAAGTAAGGCAAACTTCAGTAGTGCTCTATGAAGTGCAATTTATTTGCCAATTGTTCTATCTCAATGTAAAGGTTCAATGGTACTACATGAAGTGGTGGCAATATATGATATTCAAAGTTGGCTCTTGGAATTTACTTTATGAGGATTATCTTTTTAAATTTCTTTGTCCAGCAATCATGATTGGGCAAAGTGGTATCATGGCCATGGAAATTTGTGCTTTGAAAAGATATCTACCTTTTAGCTTGGGATGTTTATGTGATCGTTTAGAAGATCAACTATCTTTAACTCCAGTTCTATTGGTATTTTCATTGTGTGAACTTATCAAGTTTCAGTTGCATGAGGTGGGTTTGAAGCAACAAGACTCTCATGTTCAACTTAGGGGGAGTACAAGTGGCAATCAGTATGTTACCATGTCTCTGTTTTCAAGGAGTTTAACTTATGATTAGGTAAGGCAAGTGGAAAAAGGGCAAATTATGGCTAAGAAGACTCGTGTGCTGCCGCTTGTGCCAATTCAGCAGCGTTTCTCTGCGACTTCACGCCGTCAAGCTTCATCATTTTCTTCATCTCTTTTCATTCCTAGTTCATAGTAGGTCGTCACTGATGCAGCCATGGTGAAGACAAGACAAAAGAAGAATTCGAAGCTACCTATTAAGAGGGCACGACAGCAGAGCTAAGAGCAATCCAGGACCAGGATGATGACTCTATGATAGTCCACCTGACACAACGCCATCGAAAGTCAAGAATTCCACGCCAAAAACGCCTTCTGTTATGTCGAGTGAAGATGACGGTGAGTTGCCTACTCCTATGCTTGATTGCTCTATACTCATGGATACCAAAGAACCCAATACCAGGGGCTGGTTAATGCAAATTGGGTTGCTTGATTATGCGGAGCTACCATGGGAGGCTTGGGGAAATAATATACATGCTCAACAGCAGTTACTTATGATTCGAGAAAGTGGCAAAGTTGGCGGAAGATTGGAGCTTACTCCTACTTTACTAGCTAATGTTTTCTCTCTTGCGCTTAATGATCGGCCAAAGCATTGGCGGTGCACAAATGAAGCTATGCAGCAGGAGTTTGGGCTTCCTACAAGTGTTAGAAATCAGTATGTGTTAAGGCATGCAGATGCAAAGAGGGGGTTTTTCATCAAATGGTTCATGCAGTGGTTTTTATTGTTCATAAAGGTTGATGTAATAACAAAGGATATCTTTGGTATTTTATGGTATGCAAAAAATGTTGGGATTCAAAATTGGTCAGGAACTTTATATGACAAATTGATGTAGGAAGTTCATGTGCCAAGAATTCGTAAGCAGCAGCAGAAAAGTAGACTTGGACCTATGTTGAATGGTCTATATGCTCATTTGCAAGTTGTATGTCCAACATTGCATCCATCACTTTGGGAATCTCCAAGTATGGACAAGGTTACTGCATTTAAAAGGCAGAAATTAGTGGATGGGATAATGGTTGACTGTTATGATAAAGATTTGTCTCATGATCATGCATTGAATGATCTTGAGAATGTTAAGTCAAAGGAGTTTGTGGATCCTTTGTTTATGACTTTTTCATCTCCTGAAGCTTCACATGCTAGTACTTTGGGATGCACCGTGCCTTTAGATATATTAGCATGGTTAAATGATGATGTCAAGAATGACAATGCTCGTGAAGATGTGCTCATTACAGGGATTAAGAAGAAGGTTAGATTCTCCAAGTTGAAGATGGAGACTATGCATATACCAAAGCACAGTGATGCTATGCAGCAGCATATGGGTTTGTCTTATGATAGGGAAGTGGTTCATGATGGATATGTTCCTCAAAGTCTTGGTGAAGCTTGCTCTTTGGTTGCAGGGTTACATCAGTTCATGAAGGATATGCATGCTAATGGTGTCGTTAAGTTAAGTGTGGTGCAATCTTTGCAGGAGCAGTTAGAATCTATGAAAACTAAAAGAGATTCTATGCAAGTTGAAATGGAAAAAATGAAGGAATTACATGAGAATGAGGTGGATGCTTTGAAAAGGCAAATTGGTGAGTATGCCGATATGTTGCTTAAATGTAAATTGTCTTCTGTTGCATTTAAGGAATAGACAGCTAATATGCAGGATAAGTTTGGTGGTGAATTGGATTTTTTGGCTAAAGAAAATGCTAAGTTGAAGGTTGAAAGGGTATTATTGGATGCCCGTTTACAACCTCTTCTTAAAGTGGAAAAGCAAATCTTGAGAGATATGGAGGTTGATCTTGATGGCTCTGTTTTTATGCAGCAAGATTTGGCATCAATGAGAACTACATTGACTTCCTTTATGCATGATCAGTGGGTTAGCATAGCTGCTAGAATGTCTCAAGTTATTTCTCGGCCATATGCAGTTTTGCAACAGACATTTGTGTCTGAAAACATGGAGAAATTGATTCATGAGAAAGATATGTTGAAGGAAAAGTTGGATGGTATGTAGGCTGACTATCATAGGATGATGGATGCAGTGTCTGGGTTGCAGAATGTTAAGCAAATTCAGGGTTTTGAAAATATGTCTGTGGATGCAGTAGATATGGTCAAAGTTGATATTAATAATGTTTTGCAGGATATAAATCAGTAGATTAAGATTCAAGATCATATGGTGGATACAGTTCATGATATTGCATCTTTTGGATTGCAGGAGCATCATGTCCAGGAGCAATCTCTTACGGATTGCAATGATGCTCATGAGCCTCATAGTTCATAAGTTCTTTTGGTGTAGAACTGTCAGATCTGATTCTCTTTTTGTTCATCATACTTACATCATATTTGATATGTATGCCTCTAGGATTATGCCTTTATGTTTTCTTTTGACTGTCTTTTGAGGGGCTTATGCAACTGCAGTAGAGGGCTATAAGTATCCTACTGGAGAGGCTCTACTTATGGTTACTCTTTGTGGCTTACTTCATGGTGAAAGGCTGTGGGTAAGGTATAATCTTTTTCACTAGATATGTCGAGTTTTGGATAAGGAATTTTGACTTTATCGATCATTCAAGGGTTCAAGTCATGGCTGTGCCAGCCATCCACCGGGTTGTGCCAGGTGTTAGCCGTTGGCTTGACACTACATTTACCCTTAGAATGGTGCATTACCTTAGTTATTACTATTTTCTATGTGAAGCAGCCTATATATGTCTTATGAAGTTTACTACCTCATGAAGTGCAATTTTGGGGCAGTTGAAAAACGTGACCTGATGGGGCATTTTGTGTGTTCTTCTTGTCTATCTGATCACTGATGATGATCACGCCTGATGTATGATATTTCTACCTAATTATGAAAAGGATCTGGTAGTTGGCGCCATCATGGTTGAAATCTTGATCTCGTTTGTAGCATGTCCTGTGTGATTCATTCTCTGTTTTCTGATTAGTAGTGCTGAATGTAGTGTATCTATACTTTCATATGGTTACTTCTGAGTTTCTATGATTTCTGGGTTTGAGATTAGGTATTTGCTTCATGAAGTATTTCTCTGTTCTTTTATGTATTCTGCATAGAAAGGGCAGCAACACCAATCAGCTTGAAAATTAATATCCTGATAATAAGTATCTTTCATAGGGATAAGGGAATCAAATGATATGACAGAAATATTATGAATGGTCGGTCTTCTACTTAAAGCATCAGCTACTACATTTTCTTTTCCTGGTTGATATTGTATAAGGGGATGAAAACTTTGAATGAAAGTTGCCCATTTAATATGTCAGTCGGATATTTGGGGTTGACTAAGGAGATGTCTAATGCTTTGTCGGTCAGTTTTAATCATAAATTCAGAACCCATTAAGTAATGTTTCCATTGACGTAAGGCTTGTACTATAGCTAGCAATTCTTTATCATAAGTAGAATATTTAAGTTCAGATGGTTTCAATTTACAGCTAGAATAGGCTATGGGATGATTATCTTGCATAAGTACTGCTCCTATTCCAGATCCACTAGCGTCAGTAACTACTAAAAAGAATGGTCTATTGAAATCAGGTAGTTGTAGTACAGGAGCATGTGTTAATGCATGTTTCAATAAATCAAAAGATTTTTGTTGATTATCAGTCCAATGATAAACAATATCTTTCTTTAAAAGTTTAGTCAAAGCCAAGGCAAGTAATGAAAAATTTCGCACAAACTTCCTGTAAAAACTAGCAAGACCTAGAAAAGAACGTAACTCATGCACATTTTTGGGTATGTGCCAATTCAATATTGCTTCTATCTTTTTAGGGTCAACCTTAATACCTTTTGATGAAACAATATGACCTAAATATTCAATTTCTGTTTGAAAGAATTCACTCTTTTCTGGATTAGCATACAATTGATTATCTTTCAACAACTTGAAAACTAAAGATAGATGTTCATAATGCTCTTTCTCATTTTTACTGAATACCAATATATCATCAAAAAAATACTATAACACAATGCTGATATTTCAAAAATATGCGATTCATCATTCGACTAAATGTTGCAGGTGCATTAGTCAATCCAAAAGGCATCACTAAAAATTCATAATATCCAAATTGTGTTCTAAATGCAGTTTTGAATATATCATATTTATCCAATCTCACTTGATGATAACCAGATTTAAGATCTATCTTACTAAATATGGCAGAACCTCGTAGTTTATCCATAAGATTATCTACCCTAGGAATTAAATATCTATTCTTAACTGTAATCTTATTTAGGGCACGATAATCAATGCACATGCGATAAGTATTCTTCTTCTTCTTTACCAATAAAACAGGTGCGCCAAATGGAGAACTACTAGGTCTAATTAATCCTCTGTTTAGCAATTCCTCCACTTGATTTTGAATTTATTTTTGTTCAATTTGGTTATGCCTATATGGTGCTTTACATGCTAGTTGTGTACCAGGAATTAAATCTATTTTGTGATCTTTAGGACGTAAAGGTGGTAGTCCAGGTGGTAAATCATCAGCAAAACAATCTTTAAATTGTGCAAGAAATTGTTTATGCCTAGGATGCATATGTTTTTCTTTAGCTTGAAGTTCATTCACCCAAATTAGATAAGATTTACTACTTTTACGTAATGCATGTTTAGCTTGAGTATGAGTAAGCAATGGAAAATAATTAGATGTGTGCATACCATGCAATGTAATTTGTTTTCCTTAAAAATGAATTTTAATTGAATGCATGGAATAATCTATGTCAGGATTATACTAATGATGCCAAGGCATACCTAGGATAATATCACTAGACTGCAAAGGTACAACTAGAAAATTTCTACATTCAGTGTATTCACTAATTTTAATTTCTAAGTTATACACTTCTTGTGTTCCATTATATCTTATGCCTAAGAATGCTGCTTTAATGCGATAATGTATAGAAACAGTTTGTAAATTCAATTATTTCACTAACTTTGCAGAAATAAAATCATGTGTGCTATCATCATCATGCAAAATAATCTTTTCTTTTCCATGTACTAAACATTTCATTATCAACAAAGAATGTGGAGTTAGCATACCTGGCAAAGTATCTGACGTAGTACTAATATCGTCATCATCTTCTGTAAAATCAGGCATTTCCTCACGTTCTTCATCTTCCATTGCTCCAAGATAATTGATATGAATAGGTGGTTTCTTCGATTGGCAATTGGCTGCTAAATGTCCAGGTTGATGGCATTTGTAACACACTATAGGTTTGGCTTTAGATACATTGTTGGCAATGGCATGAAGTTTAGGAATATTAGGATTTGGCTGTGAGGATGGCTTAGGGTTTTGATTGGTATTTGATGGCAAAGCAGGTGGTTTTGTCCAAGACTTAGGGAAAGATGATGAAGGAAAATGACTTTGATTGAATCTTCTAAAATTTGAATTGAATTGCTTGGAACCACAGTTACCATTTGCTTGAAATTGTTGTGGACGCTTGTCTCTTCCTCGAATCTTGTCTTCAGTGTCATGAGCCAAAGAAATTGCATCTTCAAGGGTTGTAGGCTTGAACATATTGACTTCAGCATAGTAATGTCTAAGTAGTCCAGACATAAACTTGCGTTTGTGACTCGCTTCAGGTATGTCTTCAAGCATACGAAGTTGCAGTAAGGCATTCCAAAAATGTTCAGTATATTGGGAAATAGGCTCACGATCTCTTTGCTGAAGAAGATCTCATTGCTTTATGGATTTTTCATGGAATTGAGGAGGAAGGAAATTCTGCAAAAACTTCTTTTTGAAACTCTCCTAGGTAGTGGGACAATCAATGCTCTTGCGAACCACAGTCCACCAAAGAGATGCTCGATCGACTAAATGATTAGTGGCACATTTAATTTTGTCTTCTTCAGTGTATGTCTCTTCATCAAAGTAATCATCAAACTGACTGATAAATGCAAGTAATCTTTGCGGATGGATTGAGCTTCGAGTGTCGCATCGATGGTACGTCGGATAAGATCTTTGGGTTGTGGTCCATCTTTGTCGATGGTAGATCATTGCAAATTGACCAATTGAACTTGCAAAGCTTGTCAAACTCTTCATTCTTCATCAAGTTGCATCATAATCAAATCCAATTTTTGTTGCATCGTAGGTTCAGGAAGATCACCTTCAGCCATTAAATCGTCCATATTTTGTTCCGTCATCCTGTAAAAATCCAAAAGACCTCACACTCTCGAAATCCAATTAGCGGGATAAGCGTAGCTCAAAGTCGGGTATACAAGGCTTATAGATTTTTGTTTGGCTTTTACGATCTTCATCTTTTGCGATTGCGGGATTTGTAGTCTTCGTAGAAACTGCGTATTGCCAAGAATCGCGTGGTGGGGGGGACTTGCTCAAGATGCTGCACCGAACACACACAGAATGCACAAGGAGAAGCTCACTCAAGAGACAAGAAGAGAGATGGAGGCCAAAACGTTTTCTTGCTGGTTTCTTCTTCTCCTTCCACACACTTTTCAATGTACACAAAGTATAGATGAGATACAACATAAAGGAAAGTGGCCTACTAAGTCAAACAATGCATAAATGACTACACTAGTCGACTAGCGCTATAACTATGCCAGCTGTAAATAGGTGTAACAGCTTGAATATAATAAGTAATGAGTCAGTGGCCATGTGAGAGTCATAATGACCACCGACGTGCTAAGTGTAGACGTGTGGACCCATCTAACCAGGCGGTGCATCATCAATATCCGCATGTGTTGAGCTTGTCATCTCAACACTCCCCCTCAAGCTCAACTGCATCTCTGCAATTCCAAGTAAGCTTCGAAACTTTTGAAGCTTCTCTGTACCCAATGCCTTCATGAAGATGTCAGCTATCTGATCCTGTGTCCTGACATACACCAAGTCAATCTCACCTGCTAGTACCTTCTCTCTCACAAAGTGGTAGTGTACCTCAATATGTTTTATCCTGGCATGGAACACAAGGTTCCTAGCCAACTATATACTGCTCATGTTGTCACAATAAATGACAACTGGACCTTCCACCTGCACATCCAAATCAGCCAATAACTTTTGTAGCCATACTACCTCACATGCTGCAATAGTAGTACCTCTATACTCAGCCTCTGTACTCGACAAAGCAACTGTAGATTGCTTTTTGCTGCTCCAAGTAACTGCTGCACTACCAAGAGAGAACATGTATCCGCTAGTAGATCTTCTATCAGACATACTACCAGCCCAATCTGCATCTATGTATCCAAACACCTGTACGTCTGTACCTGCCTCATAGAAAAGTCCATAATGTAATGTGGACTTCACATATCTCAATATGCGTCTGACTACATCCAAATGTGGCTTTCTAGGTACTTGCATAAACTGACTTACAAGACCAACAGCGTAGCTCAAGTCTGGCCTTGTAATGGTCATGTAGATCAAACTCCCCACTATCCTCCTGAACATAGTAGGGTCTTCTTTCTCATCCCCAACATCAGCACTCAACTTTACATTTTGCTCCAACGATACCGAAAGTGGTTTGCATGCTGTCATACCATACTTGGACAACATATCCAAGCCATACTGTCTTTGGGACAGCCATATACTATCATCACATCTGATTACCTCAATGCAAGGAAGTACCTTAGCTCACCTAAATCCTTCATCTCAAACTTCTTCTTCAAAAAATCCTTGACTTCAGCAATCCCACTATCACTATCACCTGTAATAATCAAGTCATCCACATAGATGACTATGATGACCAAACATGCATCTCCCTTTCTCACATAAAGTAAGTGATTAGCATCAGAAACATAAAAGCTAATATTGACAAGATACTCTCTGATCTTGTCAGACCATGCTCTAGGTGCTTGCTTGAGCCCATAGAGCCCCTTCTTCAACCTACACACATACGTGGGATGCTCTAAATCTTCATAACCTGCTGGCTGATCCATATACACTTCTTTCTGCAAATCACCATGCAAGAAGATATTCTTCACATCCATTTGCTACAACCTCCAACCTTTGGCTGTTGCCAAAGCAATCACACATCTGACAGTTGCCATCCTAGCAACTGGACTGAAGGTTTCTTCATAATCTATGCCATATGTCTGGGCATAGCCTTTTGCAACCAGCCTAGCTTTGTACCTACTAATAGAACCATCTGCATTGTGCTTAATCTTATAAACCCATTACATCCAATAGCTTTCTTGCCTTTCAGCAATGATACTAGATCCCAAGTCTTATTGGCCTCTAATACAGCCATCTCCTCATCCATTGCTACATCCCAATGTGCATGACCAACAGCCTCCTCAAAACATGTGGGCTCAATATCCTCAACTAGTTTCACCATATAAGCATAATGGTGAGTTGCATAACCTTCAAAACCAAATCTTTTAACAGGGTATCTGACCCTACTAGATCTGCGTACCATTGGATCACTCAATGGAGCCTTTACATTACTATGAGCTCTCTGTACACCTGGTGTCCTGACAGAAGGAATACCAAGCTCTCTGAGCCACTGGAGTCTCCATCAAGAACTGCATCAATGCCATCTGAAACTTTATTCTTTCCTTTGTCTTTACCTGTGGTGCTACTAGATGCACCTGAAGATGTAGAGGTGCTCCTTAGTCTCCCAGATCAAGGACTACCAGATGACGTCTCTGGTCCACTAAGAATCCGTGATTCTTGCTTTTCAGCCTGCACATGAGTGTCATGATCATCATCATCATCCAATGCATCACCACTAGATGCATACCAGCTGCTCATTTCATCAAAGATGACATCCCTGCTCACTATGAACTTACATGTGACAGGGTTATAACAGCGATACCCTTTCTGCTCTAAAGAGTATCCAATAAAGACACACTTTTCAGCCTTTGGATCTAGTTTCTTCCGCAACTCATCTGGCACATGAACATACGCAATGTAGCCAAACACTTTCAAGTGTGAGACATCAGGCTTCTTACCTGTAAAACATTCTTCAGGGATCATACCATGAACTGCAGCTGTGGGAGTTCTGTTCATAATATAAACAGCAGTATGAACAGCCTCAGACCAAAAATGCTTAGGCATATTCTTTTCAGTCCCATCAAGGCGCATGCAACTTCTGCAATATGTCTACTTTTTCTTTTTGCAACCTCATTTTGCTGTGGGGTATACCTGCATGTGAACTATCTCTTTATCCCATGAGACGTCAGAAAATCACTGAACTCATTCGAGAGGTACTCTCCCCCTCCATCTGACCTCAAGCACTTTACTTTCAAGCCTGTTTCTCTTTCAACTGCAGCCTTGAAAGTTTTAAAGTGCTCAAACGCTTCACTCTTTTCCTTCATAAAATATATCCACAGCTTTCTAGAACAATCATCAATGAATGTGACAAAGTATGAACTGCCTCCAAGAGAAACATTTTGTGTAGGCCCCCAAATGTCTGTATGCACAACATCAAGGATATTTCTACTTACATCTCTGTCATGTGAAAAGGGTTGTCTTGCTTGCTTACCAAATTGACATGCTTCGCATACCTTATGAAATTCTGCAACTCTAAATGTAGGCAAACCTGTAACCAACCCTTTGGACTGCATTAATTTCAGCCTTTGTACATTTGCATGTCCAATGCGTTTGTGCCAAATTTCAATATCTGCAACAACAGCTTTTCCTTTAGCATACATAGCAGCATTCATAGTAGAAATTCCAGCATCTAGAGTAAACATATATCCAACTCTACTTCCCTTTGCTACCAACCTGCACTTATCATTGAAGTCTTCTACAAAGCAGCCCTTTGCATTAAATCTGACTTGCCACCAAGTTCTTTGTAATAGATAACACATGTAATATATCTGAAAGACTCTTTGTCTTACCATAATACAAGGACAAGGAAACTTTTCCAATGTGAGAAATTGGGTGGCATGAATCATCACCCGTCTGCACATAACCTGCATTTTGCAAATCCTGCATCTCTCCAAACCATTCTGCATGGCTGATCATATGATTGGATGCACCTAAATCAACATACCAAACATCATCATGTGTTCCCTTTCCTGTAATAGCATTCAACATATGCTACATAACAAATAGACGTTCATTTTCCTTGCTGCAACTTACCACTGCGAATATCATCTTTCTTAGCATAACATTGGGTTGCAATATGACTTGTTTTGCCACAGTAGTGACCCACAATACCAGAGTTGTTAGAACCTCTATTCTGCCATCCATCTCTTCCTCTAAAGCTCCCCTTGCCTCTAAAGTTACCACGACCTCCTGAAACCTGCATATCGCCGAATTGCTGATTCAATCTGTTTTGCTGGTTGTCACTACCACGGCCTCTTGTGAAGAGAACCTGCCACGTCCCCTTCCTGAATTGGAGTAGAAAGCTTGGACTTGTTCACCACTTCTTTTAGATGTCTCACTCTGCATGTTGATCTCTTCAGTGATCATAAGGGAGACCAACTCATCGAATCTGGAAATGGCTTTCTAACATATAAGGAAGTTACAAAAGACTTCCAAGCCTTTTCATTGTTAAGTCCACCCAAGGTAGACGACACTAAATCATCATCATCGGGCATTGCATCAATCGCTGCCAATGCATCTGCAATGCTCCTTACCTTCAGTGCATACTCATTGATAGACATCTTCCCTTTCTTCAATGTATTCAACTCTTGCTTGAGTTGAATCTTTCGTGCCTTTGTATTTACGAAAAACATACTTTCAAGTATGGTCCAAGCTGCATATGAATTCTCTGCATTTCTAATATGTCCCAGCATATTATTGTCAATTACTGCAGACAGCCAATACATGACATTCTTGTCTTTTGCATTCCATTCCTTCTGTGCCTTTGTCTCTTCTGCAGTTCGAGGATCACTCACCTCCGGCTCCTTTTCTTCACCTGAAACAAACTCGTAGAGGCCTTTTCCAATAAGGAAATTTGTGACACGGAACTTCCATGAAGGGTAGTTGTTCTTGTCGAGCTTCTCAATGATGGGGCTTCCACTATTCTCTGCCATTATCACAAAACTAATATCAAACAGCAAGCAAATCTTCTGTAATCCTCGACCTATAGTGCACAGCAATACACCAGATAGCCTTTTTCACTGTCTGCTCAACAATATATGCAATTTGCAACCAGTTTGCAGATAAACCTTGTGTTTACTCGCTGGTAAACACCTTTGAACTTACAGATCTGAAATCCGTAACCTGCGCACCCACTTTCGATCAATACAGTCAAAGTCACTGTGTACCCTGAAACTGCTGTCCGCAACCTTGCGGCTCTAAAACGGGACCTAAAACGGCCTCAAATGCCCAAAATAACTGCGGATTAAGCCCTAAAGGGCTTATGTGTAGAATACACGATGCTCTTCATGCACACCAAATCTCACTGCAATCTGAGATTTTTGCTCGACCCTGCTTCCGGTGCCTCCACAGGCACTATCCAAGAGAGAGAGTGGAAGAATGGGAGAGCTTCTTACCCATGGCTTGCTTGCTCGAACCTTGCTTCTTCTCCTTCGCTTTTGCCTTCGAAATCAGCCTCTCTCAGTGGCGCGGCTCTGATACCATGTCAAGAATCGCGTGGTGGGGGGGACTTGCTCAAGATGCTGCGCCGAACACACACAGAATGCACAAGGAGAAGCTCACTCAAGAGACAAGAAGAGAGATGGAGGCCAAAACATTTTCTTGCTAGTTTCTTCTTCTTCTTTTACACACTTTTCAATGTACACAAAGTATAGATGAGATACAATATAAAGGAAAGTAGCCTACTAAGTCAAACAATGCATAACCGACTACACTAGTCGAGTGGCGCTATAACTATGCCAGCTGTAAATAGGTATAACAACCTGAATATAATAAGTAGTGAGTCAGTGGGCCATGTGAGAGTCATAATGACCACCGACGTGCTAAGTGTAGATGTGTGGACCCATCTAACCAGGCGGTCCATCATCAATGTCCGCATGTGTTGAGCTTGTCATCTCAACAGGTATGACCTTCTGCGTGTGCTGAAACTGGTTCAACAAGTCTGCGTATGTGAATAGAGTCTTCCAGGGAACAATTTTGTAGTTCTGTGCTTCTGCGCAGGAAAAGTCCTTATGGGAGTTGTTAAAGTTAGTCTGTTTTGATCTCTGTGGACTTAGTTGACTTGTAGAAGTTGTAAACTTGGAAGACTTTAGTGATTAAGCTTTTGTAAAGCTTAAGTGACTTAAGCTTAAGGAGTCTGAGGCTGTCGACGATTTTTTAGGGGGGGGAGGGTAGCCATTTTTTTGCGCCGATTTTGACGCTGATGAGTACGTCTTCTTGCCACTTGATGACGAATTTGTGGAATGAAGCTTTTTAAGCTTCTTATAAAGCTTATGACTAAGGCTTAATAAACTTTGAAGTAAGCTTTTTAACTTGGTAGCTATGGAGCTTACTGTTGAATGTGGAAAAAAAACGTGTTGAAGAAGGAGATGTAGAAGTGGTCCTCCGCCTCCTCAGGCCAGTCCTTCGCGATCAGAGGCTGTAGACAGAGGTTCTTGACTGCCAGAAATCCACCCATATCGACCCTTCACGATGAAACTCACTGTAGAGCTCGATCGTTCCAGGAGCTCCGCCTTCACGCAAGATGGGTAGCGATTGGAAGATCTCGATCTCAGCTTCGCTCTGATACGACTGGTGCACAGATCGGATGCCGTAAGCACACATAGTGAACGTCGGAAGGTCCCCAAGAACAAAAGAACTCTACTTTTTGCACAAAACTCAATGTAGAAAGCATGCACGACATGAACAAGAGACCAATTGGGTGCAATCTTCCCCCATGCCTTGTGTGAGCGCTCCACAAAGCATGTATTTTATGTATTAATCATCTTCAAGCTCAAATAATAGCCCAAATTACAAAATAGCATGCTTTTGGCTTTTGAGTTTGCTTTAGTGCCAAATAGAAATAAAGCTAATGGGCGGGAGCCCAAGGAGTTAGGCATACCCAATACAATGTCCAAATGTAAAATATTACACGGCGCAGCGAACAAAATCTGAGAAAGAGATAGAGAGTACACAACAGATAAGAGGAGAATCAGTAAATTCTTTAACTTCAAACAACTGATACAAAGATGGCTCTGTCCACCCGTGCGCTTCCATTGTGTGAAGCTTAGATGGCGATCTAGACAGAAGATAGGTGAAGAGCTTAAGGCTAGCTGGAACAACAACTCTAATTGGGTGAAAGATGAGTGAGAGATGGCTGCGAAGGGGTTTAGCTTTTATAGCCTGCGAAGGTCGTTAGGTCGGCCTGCTGACCGCGACCTACCATATGAGCCTCCACTAGTCGGCCAGGGAATATTCCAAGGAATATTCCCTTTACCATTGGGGCGGGGGCGCTGCCCCCAAACCCCCGCCAGGGGGGCTGCTGGCCCCCCTGGGACCCCCCAGCCAAGGGCTGCTTCCGTGGCCCCCAAACCCCACAATAGGGGCCCCTTTTAACTCCCTTACACCGCAACTCGATGCAATGCGCCTCGAGTTGCTACCAGCTTAACCACTCCATCTAACCCAAAGATTAGACCCACAACAGTCACCTTTTTGCCATCGGGTCACATAGACCTCATCCAATATACAAGTCAGGACTCAACCAATGTCCGGGCTCACATTTGGCTTCTCCTCATAATGGGGGCCTTACAACTTTGAGCACCATGGATCATTGGTAGCACCTAATGAGGGTGGGGCATTGATCATATCTAACACCAAATACAAATATCAAAATCGTGCGCCCATGCACATACAAAAATAATAAGTAAATATCCAACGCCTTAATAAATAGGCGCGACAAAATATAGGCGCCATGCCTAAGGTATGCGCCCATCAAAATATAGATGATAACTCGAATACACACTATCCTCCAATGCTTTCCACCGCCACTGCTGCTATCTCTACACATCAACTGAAGCATTCACAATCGTTAGTAAAATAATACAATTAAACCAACAAAAGTGAATACCCAGTAGTCTTCAACTAAATAAATCAATTGGTTAGAAATCAATCCTAATCTTAATTTATCATGAGTGCGCACTCTAAACTCATAAACGTTTATTAATTCAATATGTATTTTGCGGAATCACCCGCTATGGAATCACCCATGTACACACTAAATTAACGAAACGCCCGAAAAGGATAGGTGTCCCCCATCGACTTCTCGCACAAAGAATCCACTTTGTGTATGAGCCCCGATAATAAAAGTTTACAGAATCTACCATAAAACCTCACGGAATCCACCGTGGCACGGAATTAACCATGTAATATGCCTCCTGGCATCATATTATGCCATCAATACCTCGGAGTGCTTGAGTGTATGATGAAAGCAATGTCTCCAACATGGAGATGGAGAGTATATAAGTAGAGGAGTCATTGTTGTGGAGGTTGGAGGGCAAAGAGGACTTACAATATGTGGAGGAGACAAGCATGGGTAATCTAGGTGAAGAGATATGAGTACAAGAATTATTTGAGAATGAAGTAGCCTCCTCTTTTTGTGGGAACCTATGTATGGTCCCTTATTATCTATGTAGAGCTATGCTAGGAGCTTATCGTGGAGCCATAGGATCGGTCATATTTGCATCTATTTGTTGTTAAATTCATTGACTATTCCCTTATATTGATACTTTATTATATGTTTTTTAACTAACATCCTTCTTTACAAATATATGTTATCATACTTCACCTTCATCCTTATATTGATTATGCTAACATCGTTTTCTAGCTTTGTAAGTCACTATAGATTATCCAGAGAGCAAGATGAGTTGAGGGATGATAGATGAGGAGCTTCAGAAGATCTACATACATATGTTTTCAAATCAAATGGTGCACTTTGGAGATATGGTAAACTAAGCGTTATCTCGATCCGTCATCTAGACGTTCTGCATGTTCTACTTCGACACACTCTGATATGTTGATCTCAAGCAAGTGGAGTCAATGCTCTATGCTAGCCATAAAGGGAGGCTTAAGGATGCCTCACTCAACCAATGTAGGTGGTGGTTGTGGTGGATGCCTCAGAGAGACATACACTTTCTCTCCTCCTCATTCTACGGGTGGTTCTGGGGGTGTTGCAGAGATACAGATGTTGTGACCCCACAGTTGGTTGCTACTCCTTACTCTTGTGCTGGTTCTAGAGAGGGTGACTTAGGTGCATATTGTGGAGACACCAATGTAGTGTCCCCACCCATCAATCAAGTGAACACTTATCACCTACAGGATTTAATATACCTATAGTGACATCTACTCCCTTGACTCTAGATTTTGCTCAACCATTCACGAGTGGCACTCCTATGGGTGCTACTACAAGAGATACTACTCCACAAGTATGCTAGATTGACAAGGGTCTCATGATTATGCCAACAGCATGGTTGTAGGTTGGAGAGGGTGCATCTTAGCTCCACCCCACTAGGGTATGGGTACTTAATAGATGAGAAAACTGGTACTGTACTCATGAATGATAAGGGAAGAAGGGTGGCGTGCATGAGAAAGTTGTGTCAACAAGTATTTAGGCACAATATT